>NC_141879.1:26378636-26681666 GCF_056163025.1 Triticum urartu
CAGATTTGGATTAGTTTGGCAGGCCCACGGTAGATAGAATACTTGGGTCGCCTGTTGAGCCATAATATAGACATCAGGAACATCTAAATGAGTGCTTTGGTTGATTTCAACTAGCCCTACATGTTCATGAGTCCTTCTAGTCTCCTTCGGCTGAAACCAATAACATTTGAAGACTACGACATTCGGTGGATTTTCACCATAGAACAGAAGTTCATAAATTGCTTCAACTCTCCCATAATACTCGGTACCTCCTTCGCCGATAGCAGATACACAACAATTTGTTGACTTTCGGTCGGCCATAGATAGCTCTTTGCCATAGGTACGAAAGCGATACCCGTTGATGTCGTACTTGTCAAATGAACGGACCTTATAGTCAAAACCATTAGCGACTTGTCTCAATTCGGCGTCCATAGACTCTGAATTAGCCTACAAGTTTAATATGAAAGGATTGTTGCATTATGCACAAATTAGCGAATGATATGAAATTGTCTAATAGAAATTACCGTTTGTTTGAACCAAGAGATGAAACCGGGATAGCCACCTCCTTGCTTTGCGAGAAGCTCATACTCTTCGACGGAATCCTTTTGGATCTCCGCTCCATACGAGAATATGGTGACGTATCGACTGTATGACATATCCAGGAATAAGAGTAGTTCAAAGGAAATAGAAGTTGCGAAACAATGTACCGAGAACTTACTCGATGTACGGCCGCACTTCTATCAGGTTGTTGAAGATATACAACGAAATGGTCCGCCATTCTTCGTTATCCAAAGATACTGGATGTGAAACACTAGCTGGTGCGAGATTCCCTTTGAATAGGCTGAGGTTGGATCCACCCTTTTTAGGCTCGTCAGCATTGTACCGAGGCTTCGGATTATGCAAATGACGATTTTTGGCTTCGTAGTGCGCTGTTACGAAGTTTGCCGCCTCCTCTGTGATGAATGCCTCAGCCATCGATGCTTCAATTCTACGTTTATTTTTACATTTTTCTCGAAGCGTCTTCTGTATCCTCTCAGTTGGGTAGCACCAACGATTTTGCACGCCCCCCCCCCCAATCTTGCCTCGGTCGGGAGATGCAAAATCAAATGCTGCATTGGATTAAAGAAGCCCGGTGGAAAGATCTTCTCTAACTTGCAGATCAACTCCGGCGCCAACTCTTCCATTTCTTCTAGCACGCCAGGCGATAGTTCTTTCGCACAAAGAACACGAAAGAAATAGCTGAGTTCTGCCAGTACTAGCCATTCATCCTCAGGGATGAAGCCACGCAACATCACCGGCATTACCCGCTCAATCCATATGTGCCAATCATGACTCTTGAGACCAAATATCTTCAGTTTATCAAGATTCGCTCCCCTCTTTAGATTCGCTGCGTACCCATCGGGGAACATCAACTGCTGTTGCACCCACAAGAGAATTTCCCTCATAGCTGGCCTTCCCAGATTGAACCATGCCTTTGGCTTCGTCCAGTTCTGCTTTCCTTTCGGTTCTTTCATGTTTTGTAACGGCCTATCACATAGCGCCTCCAGATCGACTCTAGCCTTAGTATTATCCTTTGACTTCCCATCTATGCCGAACAATGTACCAAAAAGTGCCTCGGCGATATTCTTCTCAGTGTGCATCACGTCGATGTTGTGTGGGCAAAGGAGGTCTTTGAAGTAAGGCAGATCCCATAAGCATGTTTTGTGAGTCCACGCATGCTTAGTATTATACCCCTTGAAGTACCCTGGACGTTGTGGATCTGGCTCGAGAGCTTTAACTGATCCAGGGTCTGTTGGCCTGTCAATGCAGGTGGTGCAGAGTTTTTGACAACTCTACCCCTGATGAAGTTCTTCTTGTCTTTCCTGAACTTATGGCGAGGATCCAGGAACTGTCTATGCATGTCGAAGCAAGAAAACTTGCGACCGGCCTGAAGCCAACGAAACTCAAGAGCTCCCTTGCATGTGGGGCACGGGAACCTTCCATGCACACACCAGCCAACGAATAGCGCATACGCCGGCAAGTCATGCGTCGAGTACATGTACCAGACATGCATTCTGAAGTTCCGTTTGCTAAAGGCGTCGTATGTCTTGAACCCATTATCCCAGACTTCTTGCAATTCGTCCTTAAGCGGCTGCATGTACACATTCATATTTTTGCCCGGATAGTTGGGTCCTGGAATTATCAACGTCAGGAAAATGTTCTTTCTTTGCATAATCTGTCCGGGGGGGAGATTGAGTGGAAAGACAAATACGGGCCAACAACTGTATTGGGCTGCCGTCATACCAAACACACTGAACCCATCCGTGCTGATGCCGACTCGAGGATGCCTCGGATCTGCCGCTTTGTCAGCATGTAATTCATCAAACTTTTTCCACGCAACACCATCTGATGTGTGTACCATCATCAGATTCCCATCTGCATCTAGTTCGGTTCTTTTGCCTGTTTTGTGCCATGTCATCTGTCTGGCCGTCTCTTCGACCATGAAAAGACGTTGAAGTCTTGGTACGATTGGCATATACCGAAGAACACTAACGGGGATTTTGGTCTGTGTCTTCTCACCCATACCGTTGTCTACCACAATATACCTGGAAGACTTGCAAATGGGACAATAGTTCAAGTCCGCATAGTCAAGCCTAAATAAGGCACATCCTTTCTCACAGGCATGTATCTTCTCATAGGGCATCTTCAGTGCACGGAGGATTTTGTCCGACTGGTACAGGTTTGCAGGCATTACATGGCCTTTGGGTAGAAAGCGTCCAAATACTGTCATAATTGCGTCATAGCATTCTTTGCCCAAGTTGAACTGAGCCTTCAGAGCCATTACTTGTGAGATGGCATCCAGATGACAAAGCTCAGTGTGCTCGTGGAGCGGCCGTTTCGAAGACTCCAACATTTCATTGAAGGCCTTTGCAGATTCCTCCATCTCCTCGTCCAAATCCCGAGCATCATCATAGCCTTGCACCATGTTTTCCATCCCGGTACCATGCTCGTCGGTGCGACGACGATCCACCTCAGCTCGGTCACGTTGGGCAGACTCACCATGAAATGTCCACACCGTATAATCGGGCGTAAAACCACTCTTCTGTAGGTGTTTGCCCATTTCAGCCTCTGTCTTCTTTTCCCAATTGCCGCACCGGAAACAGGGGCACCAGGTTTTCTTTTGGCCATTTGCAAATGCGGCTTGCACAAACCCCTTAGTTTTTGTGAACCATTCAGCGCTCCATTTGTTCTGACCAGTGTGACCGGTATACATCCAAGCACGGTCACTCATCTTGACTTTCAGAGCTACTGGACACACAACAATTATATATGCAATTCACCATGTATATATTCATCAGTTGATCTACTTTGTCAATTTTATTACGTCCATGCAACCTACACTCTAATAGGTAATGATAGGTCCTAATCCCACCCATGTATGTGTAGATTGGGTTTATTTTCCCATGCTATGCTCCGGATCCGACGCAAAATTTCGGCAGCACCTCCCCGTTGTTCTCCTGATACACATCTCTGCAATAAACAGAGAGGATGTGTACCCGGAGAACAACAGGGGAGGCACTGACGAAATATATGCGTCGGATCCGGAGCAAAGCATATGGAAAAACGAACCCAATCTACACATACTCGGGCTGTCCATGGATAGCGTTGGACAATTCGAAAGAATCAAGGTTATAAATATGCAAATGCATGCATATTTATAACTATGACGCTTTCGAATGGGAGACACGTATTGGTTACGCATACTGATGATTCAAGACACATATATAGCTAGCTATCAAGTTTCATCGGAATAGATCAAATAATTAATGGGGGAGGAGGACTTGTCATTTGTGCTCACCCACGAACGAAGGGGCAAAGCTCGTCAAACGCACGGCGAGGTCGTCGAACACCAAACCTCGCAGTGATGAAACAACTGCACATTTAAAACTACACGATCAACACAATTATATATGATGTTTTTCATAACAAAATCGAAAAATATATGACCTAACTAATAATTCACAAATATATGACCCCGTCGGCCTCTGGAAGGCCAAAGAACACCTTTTCGGGAGGTGTCGGTGGTCGGGGTGTCCTGTCGGTGTCGGGATGCCGTGTCGGGGTCGGGGTGCTGTTTCGGGGTCGGGGTGTCGTGTCGATGTCGGGGTAGTGCCGTGTCGGTGTCGGGGTGTTGTTTCGGGGTCGGGGTGTGGTGTCGGGTCAGGCTCGAGTCGGGGTGTCGGGTCAGGCTCGGGGGGTCGGGGTGTCGGGGTCGGGGTCGGGGTGTCGGGTCAGGCTTGGGGGGTCGGGGTGTCGGGGTCGGGGTCGGGGTCAGGGTGTCGGGGTCGGGGTCTCGGGGTCGGGGTCGGGGTCTCGGGGTCGGGGTGTCGTGTCGGGGTGCCGGGTCGGGGTCTGGGTACCGTGTCGGGTCGGGGTCGGGGTGTCGGGGTCGGGGTCGGGGTGTCGGGGTCGGGGTCGGGGTCGGGGTCGGGATCTCGGGGTCGGGGTGTCGTGTCGGGGTGCCGGGTCGGGGTCTGGGTACCGTGTCGGGTCGGGGTCGGGGTGTCGGGGTCGGGGTCGGGGTGTCGGGTCAGGCTTGGGGGGTCGGGGTGTCGGGGTCGGGGTCGGGGTGTCGGGGTCGGGGTCGGAGTCGGGGTGTCGGGGTCGGGGTCTCGGGGTCGGGGTGTCGTGTCAGGGTGCCGGGTCGGGGTCAGGGTACCGTGTCGGGTCGGGTTTTTTTCCTTTTCTTCTTCTTCCTCTTTTTCCTTTTCTTCCTTTTTTTCCTTCTTCTTCTTCTTCTTCTTCTTCTTCTTCTTCTTCTTCCTCCTTTCCTTTTTCCTCTTCTTCTTCTCCTCCTCTCCTCTTTTTTCTTCTTCTTCTTCCTCCTTTCCTTTTTCCTCTTCTTCTTCTCCTCCTCTCCTCTTTTTTCTTCTTCTTCTTCCTCTTCTTCTTTTTTCTTCTCCTCCTCCTCTTCTTCTTCTTCTTCTCCTGATCTCTTCTTTTTCTCTTTTTCTTCTTTCCTAAAACTAAACTAAACCTAAACCTAAAACTAAAAAAACAGAAAAAGAAAAAAACTAAATCTAAACCTAAAACTAAACCTATAAACCTAAAAACTAATCCTAAAACTAAAACTAAATTTAAATTAAACATAAACCTAAAACTAAAAAAACAGAAAAAAGGAAAAAAGGAAGAAGCTCACCTGCAGGGTGGAGGAGGGGGGCGGTGCGGCCTGGGGCGGCGGAGGAGAGGGGCGGGGCGGCCTGGGGCGGCGGCGGCGGGCCCGGCTGGGGCGGCGGGGCGCGAAGGTGCCGGCGCCCAGACGGCAGGGCGGCGGGGGCGGCGGGGGCGATGGGGCGGGGGGGCGCCGGGGCGGCGGCGGGGGGCGCTGGGGTGGCGGGGGGGCGCCGGGGCGGTGGCGGGGGCGCTGGGGCGGCGGCGGGGCGTGGTGCGACGGGGTGGCGAGAGGTGGGAGAGAAAGAGAGAGAGAGGGGGTGTGGGGCGCGGCCCCGTTAACGTTACGTGGGGCCTCCCTCTTTGCCGTCCGCGGCACTTTGCCGTCCGCCTTCTTGCTCTTTGCCGTCCGCTAGCGGACGGCAAAGAGGGGGCCCGTTAGGTTTTTTTTTGCAGTTCGTCAGTGGGGCCCCTCCCTCTTTTGCCGTCCGCTAGCCGACGGCAAAGGCTGATGGCAAACTTGGTCTTTGCCATCAGCCAGTTCTTTGCCGTCTGCTTTTTGGAAGGTGATGGCAAAGAACTGGCAGATGGCAAACTAGCTGATTCCAGTAGTGCTAGTGACACTCTGTTTGTCTATGTATTCACACATGTATTATGTTTCCGGTTAATACAATTCTAGCATGAATAATAAACATTTATCATGATATAAGGAAATAAATAATAACTTTATTATTGCCTCTAGGGCATATTTCCTTCAAGAGTTTCTTTGTAAGCTGATTTTTAGTCTCACCTCGCCAAGAGAGAGGCAGTATGAGGGGTTTATAAGCCGTGAGTGCACAGACAATGACGAAGAGTTGCAATGCTCACCTACATGTTGATTAGCTTCAAGCCTTGGGGAATAGCATAGATTGCACTGAGCTATGTGCAGTGCAGTCTACACTATTCCGAATGGCTTGAAGCAAATTAACCAGCATTGCACCTCTTTTTTATTTTTAATAACTTATTTGAACTCCGGACTTCTTTTGTGTTCAGTATGCAGCATTCAAAGCGACGTCATCAATTTCCAACATCTTCTGACATCATTTGTTGTTTTTCGGTCATTTACCTAATTGTTTAGAGAGCTAAATGACCGTGAAATTGAAAATCACTACAAAATGAATCCTGGAAATGTTGAAACTTGGCATGGTATCATCATATCACCCGCATAGCATGCGCGAAAGAGTAGAGAGGGTCACGGCAAAAACTGGACGCACTTCATGTATAAACTGGACAAACTCTTTCAGAGTATCAGGGTTTCGGACGAGAACTCATCTATTACATGGCCACTTCAATGTTTTTTAAACTTATTTGAACTCCGGACTTCTTTTGTGTTCAGAATGCAGCATTCAAAGCGACGTCATCAATTTCCAACATGTTCTGACATCATTTATTGTTTTTCGGTCATTTACCTAATTGTTTAGAGAGCTAAATGACCGTGAAATTGAAAATCACTACAAAATGAATCCTGAAAATGTTGAAACTTGGCATGGTATCATCATATCACCCGCATAGCATGCGCGAAAGAGTAGAGAGGTTCACGGCAAAAACTGGACGCACTTCGTGTACAAATTGGACAAACTCTTTCGGAGTATCAGGGTTTCGGACAAGAACTCATCTGTTACACGGCCACTTCAATGTTTTTTAAACTTATTTGAACTCTGAACTTATTTTGTGTTCAGTATGCAGCATTCAAAGCGACGTCATCAATTTCCAACATATTCTGACATCATTTGTTGTTTTTCGATCATTTACCTAATTGTTTAGAGAGTTAAATGACCGTGAAATTGAAAATCACTACAAAATGAATCCTGAAAATGTTGAAACTTGGCATGGTATCATCATATCACCCGCATAGCATGCGTGAAAGAGTAGAGAGGGTCACGGCAAAAACTGGACGCACTTCGTGTACAAACTGGACATACTCTTTCGGAGTATCAGGGTTTCGGACGAGAACTCATCTGTTACACGGCCACTTTAATGTTTTTTAAACTTATTTGAACTCCGGACTTCTTTTGTGTTCAGTATGCAGCATTCAAAGCGACGTCATCAATTTCCAACATGTTCTGACATCATTTGTTGTTTTTCGGTCATTTACCTAATTGTTCAGTATGCAGCATTCAATTTCCAGAAGAAAATAAATAGAAGAAAAGAAATAATGCAGAAAATAAAAAAAACTATACAAAAAAATTACTCAAAAGTAAATAGAAGAAAATAAATAATGCAGAAAAGAAAAAACTATATAAAAAACTACTCAAAAATAAATAGAAGAAAATAAATAATGCAGAAAAGAAAAAACTATATAAAAAATGTGTTGGCGCGCTGCCCAGTGGGCCTGCCAGACCTAGGGTGTGCAAATGCAGGCCCAGAAGGGCCAGCAGGCTCACAGGGCAGCGCGCCCTAGTTAATTAGGCCCAGAAGCCTGCTATATAGAGAAGCTCGAAGGAGCAGCCGCGGCTGGGTTTATAAACCAGTGCGGCTGCCCTTCGCTCGGCGAGGTGGGACTAAACATTGTGCACCGCCGGTGGCAGCGCACAACCTTTAGTACCGGTTGGTGGCTACAACCGGTACTAAAGGGGGGGTCTTTATTACCGGTTCATGGCACGAACCGGTACTAAAGGGGCCGTTTCCCGTCCCTTGGCCTGGCGAAAATTGGCCTTTAGTACCGGTTGGTGGCTCCAACCGGCACTAAAGACCCCTCCTATATATATGGAACCTACGAAAAAATCAGTTCATGGACCACTAGTAGTTCTTCTCGATTCAAACTTCTTCGCTGCGCGCCCGTCGCCCCATCGCGCGCCGCCCTCGCCGCCCCCGCCGCCCCCGCCGCCCGTCGCCGTCACCGCCCGACCCGTCGCCCCCGCCGCGCCCGTACGTCGCCGCCGCCTCTCGCCCGCCGCCGCCCATATGCCGCCGTCCCCCGGTCGTACGTACACACATACACACATACACACACACGTTGTTAATTTTTACTTATTTTCTATTTTCTGTTGTTTAGATTAATGTTAGATAAATTACGTAGATAATAATGTTAGAATGTTAATGGTTAGATGAATTATATGGAAAAGATGTTAAATATTAATGTCAAATATATTTTACATGAATTGAAACAAGTTGAGCTAGTTGAATTAGTATAGTTAGATATTAATTAGGTATATATATGAGATTATTTGAACTAGTTGAATTAATATAAATAGTTTATTTTTAGTATGAAAATTAATAGAACAAGTTTATTTTTAGTAAGAAAATTTAGGTATATGAGATTTGATAATCTAATCAAAATATTACTATATAGAACTACCTACTTTATTTTAGTAAGAAATTAATATAACTAGTTTATTTTTAGTAAATGCTTAGTTGAATTAATAGAACTAGTTTATTTACTTGAATTAATAGAACTAGTAAGTGTTTAATGTTTCACCTATATATGAACATATATGTTAGATATTAGATGAATTAGTTCAATTAATTAGTTGAACTAGTTAGTTGAATTAGTTTAATTAATTAGGTATATTCTTCGTAAGTGCTTAGTTGAACTAGTTGAATTAACAGAATTAGTTGAATTAATAGAACTAATAAGTGTTTAATGTTTCACCTATGAACATAGAAATGTCGTCTGACGACGAACACGATTTCATTATGTGTGAATACTGCGAAGACCAGCGCGGCCTGTGCGGCCAAAATTTTCTAGTTGATGATGGACGCTTCAGCATCAAGCTGGATAAGAACTTCGAAGTGGATACAGTAAGTCACAACGACAAGTCTTTTTTCGTAATTAAGCATGACTTATGCTTCATTTTGCTTCACCTTTTAATTTTAATTTTTCACTATTCTACTAGCGTATCCCCTGCCATGTAAGAATTTTTGTCTTGGATAAGATAGGTTTCAGTCCTAACGAAACTGTGGAGGTAAAAAGAGTTATTTGAAGACCAAGCATGGTTATACCTTCAACGTCAAATTATACAATACAGACACATACACCTATTTTGAATGCAAAACTTGGCAAGCACTATGCAAGGCTTATGCATTTGAGCCTGATATGGTTATCACCTTTGATATTCGTTCGGAAGATGATATTGAAGGTAATAGAGACATCTGGGTCGATGTGCAGACGCCTCCAGTTCTACCATTATGTAAGTTTCTCAACCATATTTATGTCTTCGATATGAGATTATTTGAACCAGTTGAATAATTAATAGATCTCAATTAATATTGATATCTTACTTCCAGTCAAGCAAACATGTCCGATGCTTGGTAGACAGGACCATCCACTGTCCCGGGGCTGAACTAAACTGTGAGGAGACAAGTCATTATGTTTCATGGCTTGAGGATCTTGATGTTGTCAAGACAAATTTCTTTCCTGCACTTAGAAATGTTAGTACTCAAAACGTGCGACCAATAGTGTTCGTACTGAACTACGGTCACATATATTTAGGAAAGATGGTAAGATTTCTACTATTTTTTCTTAGTGCATCTTTTGCATACATTATTTTTTTAAGCTAAACTTCATTGCTAAGTATGTTACTATATGATGTTCTTCAACAGGGACTCCCGATGCATGTTGTGCCTGATTGGATCGAGACTAAAGGTACCATGAATATTGTTAGCTTACGGCCAAGATATCCTACAATGCACTTTAGTGCATTCAGGATTTCTAATAGCGAGGAATGCTTAACAGTAAAAGACTGGAGCAAAATTGTGAACGATCACAGAGAAGTACTAGGGGGCAGCAATCAGAAGCGCAACCCACGATTAGGAGACAGGTTCATCTGTATGCTCCAATATGATGAATCAGCAAAGGTATACATGTTCTATGCTATTTTACCTGAGAGAGAGCAGCAGGAGTGATTAATTAGCTAGTTCATGCTCTTAGTACTTGTCCTCTCATGTCCGTGTTCTTCGTCCTGAACTTAATCTCAAACAGTGATTTGCTTTTGTGGTGTTATGAATGCTTATAATATCATTACCATGTTGAACTCGATGATATCTTTTCTATGAAAACCGTTGGTGATGATATATATAATGCAAGAGTTTTTATATTAATTAATATGATGATGATGATGATGATGATGATGATGATGAGTTATTATATCATTTATGAAAGAAATTGCATATTAGTTTCAACTGGATGGATTCTACCTAGTGATCAAGTATATATATGCCATATCCATATTACCTCGATCACTTAAGTAGGTGATCAAGTATATATAATATGGATATGACATATACTTGATGACTTAGTTAGGATCCACACGCATCCAGTCAAACTAATCACCTAATGATTTAACAACTCATTATAATGTAAAACAATCACTAAATTAAATTGAAAACACATAATTAAAGTAAAAAAACCAAAACACACCAAAACATTTAGTACCGGTTGGTGTTACCAACCGGTACTAATGTCCTACGCGCCCACGGAGCTGGCTCGTGCCACGTGTTTGCCCTTTAGCACCGGTTCGTGCTGAACCGGTACTAAAGGGGGGGGGGCTTTAGTGCCCACCAATTAGTGCCGGTTATGGAACCGGCACTAAAGACCCTTACGAATCGGTTTTAAAGCTCCATTTTCTACTACTGCCAACATCGACTATTGAATTATGTGCTTCAGCAGTACAAACTACATTCTATTAATCTTCTCGCGGACCAAATGACCTCATATGACCAAACATAACTTCTTAGGAAGATTAGCCTGCATGTAAATTCTTGTCTAACACAAATGCATCTGGTGTACGCGGGTGTGTACAAGTGTTTTAAAATTCCAGTGGAAGCATATCGCATCATTGTTCCGGCACACTGAAAAGGTAAGAGCACATCTTAAACAGTAAATGTCTACTGCTCGACTCAACGCTCAGTGCTATATATAAATTTAGTGATATCATGTCGCTTCCAAGTAGATATTACAGTAGATATTAAATTTAGTGATATATTGCAGCAGTACATATTAAATTCCAGTGGAAGCATATCGCATCATTGTTCCAAGTAGATATTGCAGCAGTAGATATTAAATTTATTAATATATGTAAACGGCAGACTCAATTGGTACTGATTTACTAAAGGAAAAGTAGATATTAAAGCAAGGATTAGACTGTTTATACATGTCCTGTTGACATGCCGACACCATATCGACATGCCAAAGCAAGCCTCAGGAGCACATTGTGCATGGCGTCTTCACGCACGAGCGCGCCGGTGATCTGAATCCCATCAAGAATGACGTCGAACACGCGCCGGCCGACATGACTTAAGACGGAGTATCACCGCCTCACCCCGATCTGAATACTGTCGAGAGCGGCAGTTGGTTGAAGAAAGCATAACAGCAAATCTAATGTGGTGTCGAGGAAAGATACATATTTGTTTCAGGTTTTCATCTATACAAAGGATCGATGCAGGACACATACCTATTAGCATGAGGAAGAACGAAATAACCAAAAGGAGAGAAGGTGTTGAAGATTTTATAGAACCAACATAGCAAACAGTCACTTGGCTTCCCTACGCATTCATAGAGGATCTCCTTCTTTACAACGTAATTAATCCACCAGCCTGATTTCACAGCCGGCTTGTATACATGTACATGCTCTTTATTATTTACAACAAAATTAATTTTTGGATCCAGCCTTGCACGTACCTGTGCATGTTGTCCGGCCGGCAAGCAATGGTAGGCCTAGCTTGATCCTCATTGGGGAGTAATCACCAAGGGCAACAATATATGCTTAAGTCAGCTGACTGCACCAAACTTTCTTTATCTGCGCTTAGACATATATAATTGGGCGCGGTAATTTTGAATCCATGGCATGGAGGAGGAGGCTAAAGTAAATCTGATGTGCCTTGATGGATGGATGGATTCCGATGTGCGATGTGTACGACAACGCATGGTTGTAGGGTAAACACTTTAAGGAAGACCCTGATGGCGCTGCCGAGCTGCCGAGGAAAGAGAAGAACAGCGGCAACTTGATGCACATCATGAATAGGAGAAGACTTTGATGAAGACCCTGATAGCGCCGCCGACCTACTGAGGAAAGAGAAGAACGGCGGCGGCTGGACGCACATCATGAAGAGTAGGAGAAGAAGGAAAGATCTAGGGCTGGGTTGGAATTCATGGGATCGTACAGGACTCTTTTTTAGAGATCTATGTAATCCTTCGGTGGAACCCAATTAGACCCAAAAAAAAAACTCTGAAAGGGGAAGCTAAGGGCTTTACGAAGGAAATATGTTGGGATGGGTTTGACTTCATGGATCGTACCGGAATCCTTTTTAGACATATATATAATCCTTCGGTGGAACCAAAAAAAACTCTAAAAAGGGAAGATCTCCACCATAACAACTCGGTCCCACACCAGATTAACGGCTCCTAAATTCTAATTAACGTGGTAATTAGTTGGGAGTCTGTAATTAGTATAGGTATAGATATAGACTAGTACAAATGCCCGTGCGTTGCACCGGGCGAAAAAAAGGCAGAATCTTCTTCCTGCGCCATTATGCACCATTTTATATCCAATTGTAATAAAATTCAATGATAATGTTAAACATTAAAATTTCCTTTGTTCATATAGAAGGGAATGTTTATATAAAAATTGGAATAGTTTTTGAAAGATTAGTTAACATTTTTATGAAATGTAAATATTTCTTTGGAAAAGACCATTTTTCGAATAGATGTTATTCTTGCAATTGGGTTCGACTCTGTCGGCCACACTTTTTTTAACTCGTTAGTTTTATCCATGCAAGAACACCCCCATATACTGGGCCATGAGCCGAAGAAGTGGGCCTTCCAATGGACTTTTTATACTTCTTCGTGAGTAGCATTTTTTGAGGTGTAATAGCATTTTTCTGTTTAATTTTTTAAAAAATGTTTTGTTTTCCAAAAAATATATATTTCCACAACTGTTTTTGCACAACCTGCTTCATGTGATATTTAACAATGCACGTGTGATGCACGTTTAACAATGCAAAGTAATATTCTTAGTGGGATATTTAAGTGATGTGTTCATAGTTGGAACGTGAGCAATGGTTATCTGGGTGTCAGGTTTGACAAAGTAGTGTTTAAAAAAAGGTTTGGCAAAGTAGGGAGGTGATATATCCCACTCTGGTATAACTGTCAGGAAAAATAAGAAACCAATGAAAAAAAAAGAACTTAATATTAATAGACACATCAATATCAATAGATACATCAACCATACAGTTATGAATTCACATTTCCTATGATACATTTCCATAGAATGTACATATATACATGAATCAAAGGTCAACAAAAAACAGAGGTGCAACATCTTAAAAATACAAGTCCTCATCATTGTCGCCATGTGCTGCAACTAATAATAGTAAAAAAAGAATACACCCCCTGTTGTTCTCTAGGAAGTTGAAACAGCAACTTACTAATACCAATTCGGCAACCACAGTGAGTTTATTCTCTTGAAACATCCTCCCCTGTGGTTGGCTCATGTTGCCCAGCCTTATTTTTAGAAATCGGTGCTATGTGCCGAAATTAGTACCACACTCGGAAATGACATCTTGTGGACTCTTGGAGTACAATCCAATTCAAGTCAAATTAATCAACAACAACTTGGGCATTGAGTGACCAATAACATTTTTTATCTCAACATAACAATGAGAGTGGAACAGGTTCAGTTAAATAACTATAAGAGATTTATTGTTCTGCAGGGAAACAACACACCTCTCCATGTAGCAACCATGTATTCCTTTCCTCCTTGAAGTCTTAGAACTGCAGTCTCCACTTTGGCTATCAAGAGCAGCAGCAGCAGCAGCGCGTCTCCAGGACTTTTTTCAAGAAAATCGTCTCTACCATAATTTACATTGTCACTCGTGCCCACACATAGACTGACATGCTCAACACAAGTTAGTCTTGCTATTCTACAGTTTCTGGCAAACACACATTGAACCATTTTTCAGGACACTCGAAGAAAGCACCCAAATTTCCACGACTGAATCACAAATTCACAATCATTTAAGGAGCAGGTACATAACTAAACCGATGCAATTTACCAAAACCATAATTAATCTTGGTGGCGCATCCTTTGCAGACTCAGTAGGACTGAAAATATCGTCCCTAGTCAATAGTCTGAATAGTTGACTGCAAAACCTGTACAATCTAATGAGCATTGGAAATTTAAAGAGGTTCTAGAATAACTATGGAAGTGTTGAGAAGTGCCTAGTGCACATGAATAGAACCCCAAAGGACCATCCCCAAAGCCAGAGAATCTCGTCTCGAGCCGATCCAAAGATTAGTCAAATAATAAGAGATATTAACAGCTTTTCATGCACTCATGTAGTCATAAGTTCAGTTTTGGTTGCCTAATCTTGGAGCACATAACTGCCGGATGCAAGCTAAAACAAAGATGTGAAGAAAAAGACTGCTCATTGTACTGTCAGATTGTGTGATCCTTTTGCTTGCAAACTCAATCTATGGTGCTTCAGATAGACTGATGATCCTTTTTGAATGTCTAGAGTGATGATCTGAACCAAAGTTAAAGAGTGTTCTTTCCCATGTAAATAAGCGTTGGAGATTCTTTCCCTGTTCCTATCTAACTTTGGATGCAAGAATCTGAATGTTTCAGTGTAGAACTGCAATAATTGACTGAATGCAAACTTACACTTGGTTGAACCCTTGAACTGTTGTATCTTTGCAGGTAACGCCCAAGTTGTCGTTGTCGCTGCAGCTCAATATCCATGCCTTCCTGCTATGGATGTCCGTCGACTTCCTGATGCATGTCCGCGTGCTGCTGATCAGCTCCAAGACTGTAATCACATAATTAAGCAATGCAAATCTCAACTTACCGGACAACATGAAGGATACACATCAATATTTTAGCAGATAAATTTAAGACTTAGATGCTCTGAATTTCATCATTTGTGAGAAAAATGATATTGCAAGGTAATCATTTTATTGTACAATCAGCTCTCCAAAAGCACTTAAATTTAGTGTACAATCAGAATTGCTAAGAACCATTTGCTACAAAACTTACAGGTGTACCGAAAGATATTCAGCAAGAGTTAGCTATATCATTTCATATAGGAAGCGAAAATCAAGAAATATTGGCATTAAGGTAATCCGTCAATGCACATACCCGAAAATTTGAAGCAGTCAATTTGACTAGGTTGGTCTGATGATCCTTCCATTAGTCTTCCCTAATTTGTTAACTGCAGCAGAAACGACCATCAGATTAGATTAGAAGATGATTCTGAAAAAATTGAAGCCAAAACCAAACCTTGCTGAGGCCTCCACTGCCTCGCGTCGACACATTCACACGCACCAGGCATGCAGCTCTCCTACGTCTGCTGAGTGTTGCCGGCGAGCTCCTGGGCGCCTTCAAGCGCGCGTGCTTGCTGGGGTGGAGAAGGGGAGCCAGGTTCGGTGATGTGGGCAACACTCGCTGGCTCTGAATTGGTCTAAAGGGCGAGCCCAGAGTAGTCAGTGGGCTGGCGACTTGGCGACGGGGCGGTCGGGCAGGCGCTCAGCGGCCGGGGCGGCGCCGCGCTGCAGCCCGTTGAAGTGACCACCACTCGCTTCTCTCTCCCTTGGGCCTCTCATCTCCTTCCCGTCCTCTCTTTTCTCTCCATCTCTCTCTTCTCTCGTCGGCTTCGGCCATGCCGCGCCTGCCAGCCATCGTACTCCACGCCCCGGTCGCCTTCCTTCCAGATCCGCCGGATGCGCGCCGTTTCCCACCGGATCCGGCCAGATCCGACAGGTCCTCGCCGGCTGCGCCACCGCAAGGCCGCCGTCAAGCTCGGCGTCGTGGGCGACGCCCCAGCCCTTCCCGCTCGCCCGCCTCTCCTCCATGCCTCTTCATTTTCTGCTCCTTCCTCTCCTCGCGCAGCTTCCGCCTCCTTGCCGCAGCTTGATGCGGCGCCGGAGTGCAGCGTCGCCTCCCCTCCCTGCCATGGCCGCCCCTGCAAAAAATACACATAAGGATCGCGGGTTGATACTCTCAAATGCAGGGGTGTTTTTTCAAAAACAAGATGTTTTCTTATACCTCACTTAAAATTAGACTGCGGGTTAATTTCTCAGAAACAGGGGGACTCTTTTGCAAAACAAACACGACGTACGACCAAAAGCAATGTAGGTAGAGATAGATAGATAGATAGATATCTAGGTATGATCATGTATATAGACATCACGCCCGAGACAAGTAGACCGACTCCTGCCTGCATCTGCTACTATTACTCCACTCATCGACCACTATCCAGCATGCATCTGGAGTATTAAGTTAAAAACAGAGTAACGCCTTAAGCAAGATGACATGATGCAGAGGGATAGTTTCATGCAATATGATAAAAACCCCATCTTGTTATTCTCGATGTCAACAATACAATACGTGCCTTGCTGCCCCTTCTGTCACTGGGTAAGGACACCGCAAGATTGAACCCAAAGTTAAGTACTTCTCCCATGGCAAGAAAAACCAATCTAATAGGCCAAACCTAACTGATAGTTCGAAGAGACTTGCAAAGATAACCAATCATACATAAAAGAATTCAGAGAAGATTCAAATATTATTCATAGATAGACTTGATCATAAACCCGCAATTCATCGGTCTCAACAAACACACCGCAAAAAGAAGATTACATCGAATAGATCTCCACAAGAGAGGGGGAGAACATTGTATTGAGATCCAAAAAGAGAGAAGAAGCCATCTAGCTAATAACTATGGACCTGTAGGTCTGAGGTGAACTACTCACACTTCATTGGAGGGGCTAGGATGATGTAGAAGCCCTCCGTGATGACGGGCCTCTCCGGCGGAGCTCCGGAATAGGCCCAAGATGAGATCTCGTGGGTACAAAAGGTTGCGGCGGTGGAATTAGGTTTTTGGCTCCGTATCTGATCGTTTGGAGGTACGTAGGTATATATTGGAGGAAGAAGTACGTCGCTGGAGCTCTGAGGGGCCAACGAGGCAGGGGGCGTGCCTTAGGGGGGTGGGCGCGCCCCCCACCCTCGTAGCCGCCTCATGGCTTTCTTGACAGAGGGTCCAAGTCTCCTGGGTCTTATCTGATGAGAAAATCACGTTCTCGAAGGTTTCATTCCGTTTGGACTCCGTTTGTTATTCCGTTTCTCCGAAACTCTGAAATAGGCAAAAAACAGCAATTCTGGTCTGGGCCTCCGGTTAATAGGCTAGTCCCAAAAATAATATAGAAGTGGAAAATAAAGCCCAATATAGTCCAAAACAGTAGAAAATATAGCATGGAGCAATCAAAAATTATAGATAAGTTGGAGACGTATCACCGCCCTCCTGTTACTTCCCTCGCCCGTGCTGTGGTGTTGGTTTGGGCGGGCACCAGCCGGAGCAGCGGCAGCATCGAGCGCGGGCGGCGGTCGAGGCAGGGCAGCGGCGATCAAACGCGGGCAGCAACCGTAGGCAAGGAAGGCGAGTGGGGGAGCGAGGAAGGAGGAGCAGGGGGCTCACAGGGGAAAGGGGCGGTGAGGCTCGGAGGAGACCGGCGAGGAAGAGGTCGGAGACGAGGAGCGGCGACGGCGACGAGTGGTTCGGCAGCTTAGCAACGTCGATCTGAAATTCTCTCAGGCCGTGGCTAAGGGTGGGGCAGCTGGGACGGGGACTAAAGGACCTTTAGTCCCGGTGCGTGGCTAGAACCGGGACTAAAGGGCCTTTAGTCCCGGTTCCAAGCACGCACCGACACTAAAGGTCCTTTTCAGCGGCCCGAATTACGCGCGGGAGAAGGACCTTTTGTCCCGATTGGTGGTGGCAACCGGGACTATAGGTGTTTTTTCATGTTTTCTGTTTTCTCTTTTTGTTTATTGCTTTATTTTTTTTACTATTGTTTCTACTTACAGGCAATATTTAGAGGTTTTGAGTGAACCTTTTTCCTTTAGGTCACAAAAATTATAAACTTTTTGTTAGTACCAGTAGTTTTCAAATTTGAATAGTTTAAATTTGAATTCTTTGAAATATGTGTGAATCACTAGTTTGTGAATAAATTTAGTTTAAAAATAGATTTTTGGGTAATTCTTTTTCCTGCTATTTAATATTAGTGTTCAATTTGAGAAATTTTAGGATATTTTAAATAGGTGTTTTAATCAAAAACAGATTATGTTTGGTTTTTTAATTTTATACCTTTATCCTGTGGATTCAATTTGGAGATTGAAATTAATTCTTATAAAATGCATAACAATTTGAAAACTAAACTAAATGAATTGATTCAAATTTCTGCGGATTCATCTTGAAGATTCATCTTGATTGCAGTTTCTCTTTGCATCAGCAATTGCCCGACCAAGATCATCAGTGGGCTCATCCGATGTCTCTTCTTGAGCTTCCGCCATTGTAGTACCATAATTCAGAGAACCTAGGATAGTTGTCATCATCCTTTTCTTCTTTATTGTCTTCCATTATAACCCCTCTTTCTCCGTGCTTGGTCCAACAGTTATAGCCGGACATAAAAACGGACTAAACTAGGTGGCTGTGAAGGATTTTTGAGGTAGAGTAATCCCTACCATTCTTACAGACATCACATGGACAACACATAAAAAATTCCGCTTCTTTGCCTCAGCCACACGCGAAAAATTATGCACGTCATTAACGAACTGGGGAGAGCATCGGTAATCGTACATCCCTTGCCGGCTCAGCTTCATTAAACAACAGCGAAAAGACAAATTAATACAAGTTCATACATACTTCTCATAAAACAACATACAACTATCTAGCTAACATTTAAATGCAACAACAAATGCAATCAAAATCGCAACTAAGGTAATAATTGATCCAATAGCATAATGATACCAAGCCTCTTTATTAATGGCATATTTTCTAATCTTTCTAATCTTCAAGCGCATTGCATCCATCTTGATCTTGTGATCACCGACGACATCGGCAATATACAACTCCAATTTAATCTTCACTTCTTCAATTCTTTTCAGTTTTTCTTTCAAATAATTGTTTTCTTTGTTAACTAAATTTAACTTCTCAACAAGAGGGTCTGTTGCAATTTTCGGCTCACATACCTCCTAGATAAAAATATCTATGTCAACTTGATGGGCATAATTATCATAAACATGAAATGAAACAAATAGTTATTAAGGATAATATACCGCATCCGAATCATAAACCGGACGAGGGCCGACGGGGACGGATATCAAAACCATGGCACTATATATAACAAACAATCATACAAGTAAGAAAATTATACAAATAACTATTTAAATCATACAAATAAGATTTTTTTTACAGAAAGGATAAGAACAAGATGCTCACCAAGGTAGTGCCGGTTATGGGACGGTGCGGGCAATCGATGGTGGTGAGGATGGGGATGGGAAGGCACTTCGAAACCACACCTACACATATGCAAACGAAGAAGTTAACTTGAGCTCAAATTGCATATAAATGAAATAAACTCCCACATAATTTCTCCCAAACTAAAACCCACAAATCACTATACTTATAGAGCATGAAACGAGCTAAAACTAGTAATGAGAGATGAAAGGATGAAGTTGCTAACCTTTTAGAACCCTTGGATAGATGGTGTGCCTCAAATCTTGACAAATCTTGGCAAAAATGGAGGACGAGCTCAAGCTAGGGGAAGAAAACAGAAAGGAGAGAAAGGAGAAAGCTTAGACTCAGGTTGGACGAAGCATCTATATATAGGGATATATTTAGTCCCAGTTTGTGATACCAATCAGGACTAATGGTCTATGTCTAGTCCCAGTTGGTATCACCAATACCAACCGGGACTAAAGGGGCTCGCAGGTGCCCCAGCCTGCCGCAACCCCTTTAGTGCCGGTTGGTATCACAAACCGGGACTAGAGATCCCACTTGAACCGAGACTAAAGGGGGCCGTGCCCCCCCCCCCCACCCCCTCCGCTCCTAGTCGTTGGAACCGGGACTAATGCTCACATTTGTTTTGGGTCCAAACCCTACAGGGACTAACGCTTCGGATCAAAGGTCTATTTTCTACCTAGTGGGAGTGCAAGCACCCTAAGTACACCTGCCAAATCTGCAAGATCACAAACAGTTTGCGAGTATTATATATCTTATTTGACATGCAGTTGTCTGAGTTAATTGAGTCGTCTTGCTTTGGTGATAGGATCCTCATCAACCGTACGCACCAGCTCTATCTCATAACTTGAATACGGAATGTGGCAATCGCTTTTGTACTGCACTGCACAAAGACCTTCCTAAACAACCTCGGTGTGACGTCAATCCTCCGCACGAATGCCACTCAATGTTTTAAATAGTCGGCTATAGATCCGCTATAGCCCAGCTATAGCCTTTGAGAGCTCTCCCGCTAAAGCTATGCCCTTTTAACGCTAGATTGAAAATGACACTAATAGCCTGCTATGTCCCACTATAGCGCTAAATTTGGAGTCATTTAGCCCGCTAAGCCGCTATACAACACCATCCTTCTGCATTATTTCTTGTTCTTGTTTATGATATAAATGATGCGTCGACGCAAAGCTTGGTTATTGAATTGGGACACCTGATTGATGCTCGGGTTTTGATATACGAACATGTGAGTAAATTAAGTATATTCAATATATTATATATGATGCCTGATTGTGTACTTATTATTTCAATGTTTCATAATTTATGGAAACGCTAAATAGGGCTTAGCTTCGATATAGCTTCGCTATAGCTTTTCATAGCTTCTGGCCGAGCCGCTGCAAAAAGCCATAGGACGCTATTTAAAACTTTGATGCCGCTACAAGGTTAGCAACGTTGATGGGTCGACTTCAGCCGGCGTTATCGCCAACGGTAAGCTTTCTGCCACTGTGTTCCCTGCGCGTAGGAGAGTACAGATTGACTTCGTATTCGAGTACGACTCTCCTATGTCCCAACAGATATATTCAAGCATGTGCACTGCCTACTAGATTTTGATGATGATGGTGGTCACGTTTTTTTTTTGCGTAGATGTGGATGCAACCAGCAACCACAGAAAGAATCACCCGTAGATGGACTGGTTGGTCTTGGATGGGCCAGGTCAGTTTTGTCGCCCAACTGAAGGCCAGTAGGGTGATCAGCAAGGACATCATTGGGCACTGCATTAGCATCAATGGAGGGGGCTACCGTGAAATAACATGGGCTCCCGTGAGAAGATACATGTAAATTAGTGTTAACCATCACCATGTGCTTGTTTGTGATCAAGAGTTCATCAAGTGTAGGGTTTCAATTTTAGTGTTTGGTTAGTTCTGCATCTCATCATATATAACTTCAATATGTATAATTCAAGGAGGTTGTATTCGATACTTGTTTCCTTTTCATTTGGTACCAAACCCTACACACAAGGCTCTCTTTTTTGCCTGCCATTACTACACACCTGGCCCAGCACAACTGTCATTTGATGGAAAGAAGATAGGCAAGAGTAAAATGGTGGTCTTTGACTATGCTACCACATACACCTACATACCTGACCGGGTGTACTCCGTCCTGGTTAAAGAAGTAAATCTCAAATCTCAATGATTGGTACATTTGAACAGATAAACAGGAAATGCAGGGAACTAATGCCATTTGTGTCAGGTGGAGAAGACTGTCAGCGGCTCACTTCAAACAGTGCATGATCATGCGCTTCTAGTTTGCTGGAAGGACCCATTCGAATCTATCCAACAGGTCAAGGGGAAATTCAAGCCACTGGCGCTTAAATTTACCAACAACATATTCATGCATATCCCTCCAGAAAACTACCTCGCACTCACGGTAAACCTTAAACCACTGAATTTATTTCATACTGTGTGCAACGATAAATGATAGATGGTAACATTCTTTGCATGTTTTGTGGCAGGCAAAAAAGAATGTATGCTTAGGCATACTTGAGGCACCAAAGGCTGCTGGCCAATTGATGATAATTGGAGATTTGTGAAGTCATAAATATTGTACAGTTTCTGCAACTAGTCCACAACGCACATTTTTAGTAATGATTTCCAATTTGATCTTCTTGCTTGCAGATGTTACAATGTAGGACTTGCTTGTGATATATGACAATGAGGACAAGCGCGTCGGATGGGTCAGTAAAAAGTATAAAAATACTATGGAAATACCATCCATCCGCTCTCCTTGAATGAAGTGTTTGTGAGCATCAGGCTTCGTAAAAGATGGACTTCTCGGAGGCAGACGACTTATATGTTACCAAGAATAATAGATGTTGATAAAATATCAGATGATCCTCCTTCTCATAATGAAACAGTTTCACGTTGTGTAATACAACGTGGTTGTATTCTTGTATGTGGGTGTACCTTCAATACATAATCTGAACAATCTGTAACCAAAGTCTGTTTTCTGCCGCAACCCCTTTAGTCCCGGTTGGTATTACAAACCGGGACTAAAGGGGGCCGTGCCCTCCCCCCCCCTAGTCGTTGGAATCGGGACTAATGCTTACATTTGTTTCGGGTCCAAAACCCGGCCAGGACTAATGCTTCGGATCAAGGGTCTGTTTTATACTAGTGGGACTGCAAGCACCCTAAGTACACCTACCAAATCTGCAAGATCACAACAGTCTGCGAGTATTATATATCTTATTTGACATGCAGTTGTCTAAGTTAATTGAGTCATCTTGCTCTGGTTACAGGATCCTCATCCACCGTACGCGCCAGCTCTATCTCATAACTTGAAGACGGAATGTGGTGATTGCTTTTGTACTGCACTGCACAAAGACCTTCCTCAACAACCTCGGTGTGACGTCAATCCTCTGCACCAATGCCACTCAATGTTTTAAATAGCCGGCTATAGCCTTTAAGAGCTCTCCCGCTAAAGCTATGCACTTTTAACGCTAAATTGAAAATGACGCTAATAACCTGCTATTTTCCGTTATAGCGCAAAATTCAGAGTCATTTGGCCCGCTAAGCCGCTATTCAACACCATCCTTCTGCATTATTTTTATGATATAAATGATGCGCCGACGCAAAGCTTGGTTATTGAATTGGGACACCTGATTGATGCTCGGGTTTTGATATACGAACATGTGAGTACATTAGGTATATGCAATATATTATATATGATGCCTGATTGTGTACTTATTATTTCAATTTCTCATAATTTATGGAAACACTAAATAGGGCTTAGCTTCGATATAGCTTCTCTACAGCTTTTCATAGCTTCTGGCCGAACCGCTGCTAAAAGCCATAGGCCACTATTTAAAACATTGATGCTGCTACAAGGTTCGCTACGTTGATGGGTCGACTTCAGCCGGTGTTATCGCCAACGGTAAGCTTTCTGTCACTATGTTCCCTGGGCGCAGCAGAGTACAGATTGACTTCATATTCGGGTACGATACTCCTATGTTCTAACGGATATGTTCAAGCATGTACACTGCCTACTAGATTTTGTTGCGCCTTTGTGAGCATCACATGCTCATCGTCCCTCCCGTCCCCGACACTGTACCGCATCCGCTCGTCGTGAGCCTTGTACTGTCCGACGAGATCATCAATGGAGAGGGGCGCGAGATCGACGCACTGCTTGATCGCCGTGACAATTTGCAAATACCGGGGAGGGGCAGCGCGCAAGAACCGACGGACAACCGAGGCCTCCGTGAGACTTTCTCCAAGCGCGCGAGTCTGATTGACGAGAGTAGCTACCCGTGAAGCGAATGCGTCCACAGACTCATCGTCGCCCATGACCAAAGTCCCATAGTTCCTTAGGAGAGTTTGGAGATTGGCTTGCTTGATGCGGGTGTGTCCCTCGAACATGAGCTTCAAGGTATCCCACGCCTCCTTCACGCGTTTCTTTGGCGATCAGGTGTTGGAGGACATCCATCGGCATCACCGAGTAAATCGGCGACGCTACCTGCTGATCCTTCTGGTGCTCGACTCCCTCCTTCTTGAACACGTCACCTCCTGGATCGACCGCGTCCCATAGCTTGTTGGCGCGGAGATCACACTCCATGAGGGCTTTTCAGACCCTGAAATTCTCGCGATCAAACTGTGGATATGATGTAGCGGACACGGCAAGTACTTTAGCCGCTCTAGACGATTCCACGATCTCCTTGCCCAACATGACCTTTCATTACTAGAATATCAACCTTGCTCTGATACCAATATGGGCGGACCGGATTTGGCCTGAGGCAGGTCCGGGAGGTGCTTGTGGAAGGCGAGGGGGCGCGGCGGCTCCTTAGGCTGGCGGCCGTGCGAGCTGGGTTGTGGCGTCTTTGGCGGTAAGCGCGGATCTAGATTATGGTGGTGGACGATGTCCGGCGTTGTGCGGGTATTGGGGGTTGACTTGGTCCGCGTCAGATGACTTCGCGTTGTGCCCTTCTTGCCTGTGCCTGTTAGTGACGTCGGTCCAAGGTTGGCTCTTCGGGCGTTGTTGTGCCGTCGTATGGATCGGCGGCGCCAGTGGCCATGTACATGGTGACATTCGAGTGTGCTCGGCGGTGGCCGTCGGTAGTCATTGGGTTGTTTCCCCCGGTCCACCGGGACCGGCCGGGGACAGAAGCGTGGGTGCTTCCTATAGTGGAGGTGTCGACCCATACCTGGTGGCTGATGCCGGGCTAGGAGTGAAAGGAGGTCCCGTGCTGTGGATGGTCGGTTGTGCCTAGGGGCATGGATGCCGGGGCGGCGGTTCCGGATGGCGAGCTTGACGGTTTGCTTTCCGACATGCTTCGTGGTGGCTCCATTTCTTGGACGTGTGGGCAATAAGGGGTGTAGTGGCGGGAGGGTTTGGTCTGCACTAGCAGGGCCCATATCTGGGGTGGACAAGTTGGCTCATACACTCACCTACTCCTCTTGGTGGTGTGGGTGAGTGTATGAGTGGAAGCTTCGCGTTTCTGGTGCCGGTGACGGCGACGCCCGTGGGCGCCACTTGCTTCTTGAAGTCGTCATTGTGGATCCCGTCCTTGTGCCACGGCTTCAGGTGTGTTCAGACTCGGCAGGGGTGATGCTTCGCGCAGTCACCCTCCTAAGGCGTTGTCATGGAGCTCAAGAGTCTTCGGTTGGGCCTTGGCAATGTGTTAGGTTTGTTCTAGGTTCTTGTTCTATCGTTTGATCTGCTTTTTAAGAGGGCCTTTTCATCATATTTTATCCTTTGGTTGTGTATTTTGGTTCATTATTTTATATATAAAGAAGGGCGAAAGTCTATTTCGAGAGATGTAATCACAGGGTGACAATCGGGTTGTTTCGTCACGATGACAAGCCTATCATCTTGAAGATGAGCGCGAGGGCTCCAAAGCAAGCGCCCATGAAGATGTACGAGAGGGTGACCATCAAGCCTATCATGAAGAACCCGTCAAGTGCACCCGCGACGATTCCTGCGGCACAGTCCTCGAGGTCCAGACGTGTCATTGCCCTCGATCCTCTCGACGAGGGTAGTGGTTGTTGATGCGAGCTAGAGCCTGAGTCGGAATGGGCCGCTCCATATACCCTCGACGATTACACACGCTACCTCGGGCACTCCATGCTGGAACTTCTCTCGTCAGCATCTGTTCAAGAAGGGGAAGATACACCCCCGTCGAAGCGGCCGAGCTTCCAGGGGGTCGGATGTGGGGCGAACCTCTACTTGGGCAGTTGTCGCCTTTGTCGTGCAGGTCTGGTTATGCTTGTCGTTTGTCGACCTTGCATCAAGTGTGTTTGTCCGCTTAGCGGTCTTTGAGTGGGCTGTGCGGACATCGCATGGGCATGAGCGGTCTTCATGACCCGTGTTGTTGTGCCTGGTTGGGGGAGGGAAAATATCTCCAAGTATGGCGTGGTTAATTTTGTCAAGCACCAAGGGAGCCATGCCGCCAAATTCCCGTAGTGTGCAAGTAAAAATAAGTAGGAGGATTGGCGGGGAGATTGGTCATATTGGTCATATTCTCTTACGTGAGAACATCTACAGTCGGACTTGTCAAATTCGGTCCCTCAAATGTCCGAGGACACACTCAGACGCGTCCACGGGCACTGACCGGACTCCCCTCAACTAATGTAATCCACATCCAGACACCTCAATTACAACTACGTCGATGCGCACACATCATCTGGCTACTTCATCACTACTAACTAAACATGCCATCGGAATACAAAAAAATGACATGTTTGGTTATGGTGGAGTTCATCCACGGCTGCCATTGCCCTTCCCGGCGCCCTTGTCGTCCTTCTTGCGGAAGTACCGATCGCACACGCAGTAGGGATCGAGCCGGATCTGCTCGTCGTGGGAGCTGTCCTCGCCATCGATGTCCGCCTTCCCCTCCTTCGGTGGCAGTCAGGCCATTGCACTGACCGCCCGATTCTGCTCTCGGGCGAGGGGGCGCGTGTTCCTCCACTGTCGTTTCTTCACAATGCGCGCGCAGATGGCTTCTTCCTCTACGGCCGCCCACGCCGCCGCATCAGCCATTTCCGCTGCTGCCATTTCCGCCACGATACGGGCCTCAGCGGCCCTTATCCTCTCCTTCCCACAGCGAGCCACCCGATCCCGGTGGACTCATAGTCTGCCCAACCGGTGATGGGGAAGGAGAGGTGTTCCAGCTGCCCAGACCGCGAAGATCCAGCCCCAGAGGATGCGAGTGCCTGGAGCTGACGCTATGGAGTCGCGGTGGACAGATCCGTCCGTTGGCCTGGTGTTGTCCTCCCGGGAGCGGCGGAGTGAAATGCGGACTACCATTGATGAAGCTATGAACCTAGGGTAGGGGCATGGACCTATCCTAAGAACCCTACCCAAGGACATCCCTAGAAGAAGTCACCTTTCAATCGACTTCAAGGTATCCCACTTGGCGGATTCAAGACACTCGACCAGGAAACTATCACTCGACCACGAAGCCAACCACTCGACTGCCAGGAGATCTAAAGTCACTCCGCAGGCAAACGGTCGGCCCTTAAATAGCTTTTATGGTCATCATAGCACTTTATTAGAGGCGTTACCAGTAACGCCCGACTTTAATGTATTTAAGACCCTACACAACTGAGGGCCGGAGGGGGCCGGCGAACTCTATATAAGCCACCCCCCTCCTCAGTGTAAAGGGTTCGCACCCCTATAATTCATACACATAATCCAGTCGACCGCCTCCGGGCACCGAGACGTAGGGCTGTTACTTCCTCCGAGAAGGGCCTGAACTCGTAATCATCGTGTGCTTACAACTCCTCCATAGCTAAGATCTAGCCTCTCCATACATACCCCCCTACATCACTGTCAGAGTTAGAACCACGACAGTTGGCGCCCACTGTGGGGCCGGAGTCTTAGCGCCTAGTTGGAGAAGTTGCGATTTTTCCGATCCCTTTGATCATGTTTTCGTGCGGAGATTTGGTGGAGGGCCGCGAGATCCGTCTCGGCGCGCTCACGTTCATCGCCGACGACTCCGCTTGGCTTCAGGAGGCTCCACTCGACATCGACGCGCTC
This sequence comes from Triticum urartu, assembly GCF_056163025.1. Lineage (NCBI taxonomy): Eukaryota > Viridiplantae > Streptophyta > Magnoliopsida > Poales > Poaceae > Triticum > Triticum urartu. Next base: position 26,406,048 of record NC_141879.1, read on the forward strand.
CCTGTCCGCGGTGCGACGCACTTCCGCGCATGTGTTCGTGGCGTCCTCCTGCGGCAGCCGTCGACCCAGTATCGGTCAGCTCCCGTGTCATCTTCCCGCCCTGTCTCCCACCGGCGCAAGCGCTCCGGTCGGTCGAGACTTCAGAGGTGGGTGAGGCATGCCGTGGCTCGCCAGTCGGCAGCCCCACAAGTTGCGGCAATCGAGCCCGACGAATCCCTCTACGGCCTGTTCGACCTGTCGACTGGCTCCACGGAGACCGCATCCGAGTGCGACAGCAGCGGATGAGGTTCTGGCGGTCGATGGAACACACAGTCTTCCCGGTTTCCCTCGCACTGATGGAGGCGCAGGTGGAGGCAACCCGTCGCGTCCCCACGATGAGTATCTCCCCGAACCTCTCACGTCATTGCAGCGAGAGGAGTTTCGCCACCGGAACATGGATGCACTCCACACTCCTATCGTCGGAGAAACCCCCGAGGCCCGGGCCTTGGAGGACGCGCGCTTGGCTAACTTGGCCGAACGCACTCGACTGGAGAATCTCCAGCGAATACTCGACGATCAAGCGCGTCAGCGAGCTCCCGAGTCCAGTCGACGTCAGCTCTTCCCACCTACGCAGGTATATCGAACCCCAGTTCAGAATTTGGCAGCCGCGGCCCGTATAGCAGAATCGATTCAGCCCTCCCAATCGGAGGCTGGCAGGGGCTTGTTGCAAATCAGAGCGTTGCTCCGGGCAGCGGGAAACCAGAATTCCGCTGTTTCTCAGTCGCGGAATAGGATCCACAGTTGATCCGTTGCAACGGATACAGTCCAGTCGGCTCACAGCCCAAGATCGCCCCCGAGGCGTGAGGGTTGCGGAGACCGGCACGATCAGTACAGAAGAAATGAGCAGTATGATCACCGATTTGATCGTGATGATCGGCGTCGAGTGCCAACCCCTCCCCCGAGGAGTGGGTCAAATGCGCCTCGGCAGCGGGATGACAGACGCCCTCATAGTGTTGGGCGGAGGATTCCAGTCGACCCCAGGGACCCAGGCTTTGACGCGAGATCCATCCTCATTCAAGGTTTGGTTGACAGGAACAGAGCTCACCGAGAAGGCCACGACAGAGATGCGCCTGCCAGCAGCAGAGTACATGTTTCAGGGCCAGAGTGTTTCAGTCGAGCCATCAGAGCCGCAGTGATTCCTCCCAACTTCAGGTTGGCGACTGGAGTCAGCAAGTTTACCGGTGAGTCTAAGCCTGACACTTGGCTCGAAGATTACCGAGTGGCTGTCCAGATTGGCGGTGGCAATGATGAGGTAGCTATGAAGCATTTGCCTCTCATGTTGGAGGGCTCAGCCAGAGCGTGGCTGAATCAGTTAGCACCCAGCAGCATCTACACTTGGGAGGACCTCTCCCGAGTGTTTGTCACAACCTTTGAAGGAACATGCAAGCGACCTACAGGCCTTACAGAATTGCGGTCTTGCGTGCAGAAACCGAATGAAACTCTGAGGGATTACATCAAGAGGTGGATCGCATTGCATCACACAGTTGAGAATGTACCAGATCATCAAGCAGTTTGTGCCTTTAAAGAAGGTGTTAAGTACAGAGAATTGAATCTGAAGTTCGGTCGAACTAGAGAGATGTCTCTGAATCGGATGATGGAGATTGCCACCAAATACGCTAATGGTGAAGACGAAGATCGCCTCCGGAGTGGCAAGCACAAGGAAGTCGCCCAAGAAGCCAGAGGAAATTCCAGTCGGAAACAGAAGCGGAAGGCCGAGCCAGCCGCCCCTAGGGAGGCCCTGGCCGTAACCCAGGGAAAATTCAAGGGAAAACCCAAGGGGACCTGGAACCCCAAGAAAGTTAAGGATCAAGATGGAAATGATGTTGTGGATCTGCCATGTCACATCCACACCAAGAAAGATGAAGAGGGTAAGCTTATTTACCCAAAGCACACCACTCGACAGTGCCGGCTCCTGATCCAACAGTTTCAGGGCAAGCAGTCCAAAGATAAGGAAAAAGAGTCGGACAGAGTTGAGGACAAGGAAGATAGTGACGATGGATACCCCCAAGTCAATTCCACCCTGATGATTTTTGCTGATGTCGAAAGCAAAAGTCGACTAAAAGTCATTAATCGTGAGGTGAATATGGTTGCTCCGGCAACACCCAGTTATCTGAAGTGGTCTCAGACTGCCATCACATTTGACCAGTCCGATCACCCTACGCACATTGCCACCCCTGGGAGGCAAGCTTTGGTGGTCGATCCAATTGTCGAAGGCACTCGACTGACCAAAGTCCTGATGGATGGTGGCAGTGGCCTGAACATACTGTATGAAGAAACATTGAAAGGGATGGGCATTCCGATGTCCAGGCTCAGTACCAGTAACATGAGCTTCCACGGAGTCATTCCTGGGAAGAAAGCCGAGTCACTCGGCCAGATCGCTCTTGATGTGGTCTTCGGTGATTCAAAGAATTACTGCAAGGAAAAGTTGACATTCGAGGTTGTGGACTTCCAAAGTGCTTATCATGCTATTTTAGGCAGGCCAGCTTATGCACGCTTCATGGCTCGACCGTGTTACGTGTATCTCAAATTGAAGATGCCCGGCCCCAGAGGTGTGATCACTGTTACAGGCAATCGGAAGAAAGCGGAAGAGTCTTTTCAGAAAGGCTCAAAGATCGCTGATGCTCAGATGGCAGTGATCGAGCTGCAAGAGTTCTAGAAGACTGCTGATCCGAGTGAATTGCTACAAGCCAAGAAGCCTGCTTCAGAATCAGCTTTTCAGTCGTCCGGTGAAACAAAGCCAGTCCACATTCACCCGACCGACCCCGATGCTGCCCCGACTCACATCTCAACGATGCTCGACTCCAAATAGGAAGAAGCGCTCATCCAGTTCCTCCGTGAGAACTGGGACATCTTCGCATGGAAGCCCTCTGACATGCCTGGAGTTCCCAAGGAGCTGGCTGAGCACCGTCTACGAGTCGACCCAAAATTTAAGCCTGTGAAAGAACATCTTCGACGGTCCGCCGTCCAGAAGAGGAAAGCTATTGGCGAGGAGGTGGCTCGGCTCTTAGCAGTGGAGTTCATCCGAGAGATTTACCACTCCGAGTGGCTCGCCAATGTTGTCATGGTCCCCAAGAAGGACAAGTCACTTCGCATGTGCATTGATTTTAAACCTATCAATCGGGCCTGCCCGAAAGATCATTTTCCTCTCCCTCGCATCGACCAAATAGTCAACTCGACCGCGGGGTGCGAGCGATTGTCTTTTCTGGACGCCTATTTCGGGTACCATCAGATCCGTCTGTATGGACCCGACGAGATCAAAACAGCTTTCATCACTCCATTCGGATGCTTCTGTTATGTCACCATGCCATGCGGCCTCAAGAATGCCGGAGCCACGTTCATGAGGATGATTTAGAAGTGTTTACTCACCCAAATCAGTCGGAATGCGGAGGCATACATGGATGATATTGTGGTTAAGTCACGGAAAGGTTCCGACCTGCGGACTGACCTTGCTGAAACCTTTGCAAACCTCAGGAGGTATGATATCAAGCTCAATCCATCAAAGTGCACATTCGGAGTTCCAGGTGGAAAGTTACTCGGTTTTCTCGTTTCCAAACGGGGAATCGACGCCAATCCTGAAAAAGTCGGTGCCATACTTCGGATGAAGCATCCTGTGCGTGTGCACGATGTCCAGAAGCTTACAGGTTGCTTGGCCGCTCTAAGTCGATTCATTTCTCATCTCGCTGAAAAGGTGATGCCTCTTTACCGACTGATGAAGAAGTCTGACAAGTTCGAGTGGACTCCAGAAGCTGATGCAGCATTTGCAGAGCTCAAAGCTCTGCTCTCCACCCAGCCGGTGCTTGCTGCCTCAATCAGTAAAGAGCCTCTGCTGCTTTACATTGCGGCCACGGGACAAGTTGTCAGTACAGTACTTACGGTCGAGCAGGAAGAAGAAGGAAAGGCCTTCAGAGTTCATCGCCCAGTATATTATGTGTCTGAAGTTTTGACCCCTTCAAAACAAAGATATCATCATTACCAAAAGCTTGTATATGGGATTTATATTACCACGAAGAAGGTTGCTCATTACTTCTCTGACCACTCCATTACAGTCGTCAGCGACGCCCCACTATCAGAGATTCTGCACAATAGAGATGCAACTGCTCGAGTGGCAAAGTGGGCGATTGAACTCCTTCCCCTAGATATTAAGTTTGAAGCAAAGAAGGCTATCAAGTCCCAAGCAATCGCAGATTTCGTCGCCGAGTGGATTGAACAGCAACTTCCGACTCAAATTCACTCGGAGCACTGGACCATGTTCTTCGATGGATCTAAGATGCTAAATGGTTCCGGTGCTGGGGTAGTATTAGTCTCCCCCCGAGGAGATAAGCTCAGATACGTTCTCCAGATTCACTTCGATTCCTCCAATAATGAAGCAGAATATGAAGCACTTTTGTATGGGTTGCGCATGGCCATTTCACTCGGCGTCCGTCGCCTCATGGTCTATGGCGACTCAGATTTGGTGGTCAATCAGGTGATGAAGGAGTGGGACGTCAGAAGTCCGGCAATGACTGGTTATTGCAATGCAGTGAGAAAGTTAGAAAAGAAATTCGAGGGGTTAGAGCTTCATCACATCCCCCGACTGAAAAATCAAGCGGCTGACGATTTGGCAAAGATAGGCTCCAAGAGAGAAGCCATTCCCAGCAACGTGTTCCTGGAGCACATCCACTCACCGTCAGTCCAAGAAGATCCTTTTACAGAAGAAGCCCTGCAGCCGAAAAGTGCCACAGATCCGACTAAAGTCGAAGTTCCTGTTGTGGTCAACCTAATCATGGAAGTCTTGGCAATCACTCCCGACTGGACGATACCATACATCGCGTATATCCTGAGGAAAGAACTCTCGGAGGACGAGGAAGAGGCTCGACAGATCGTCCGTCGATCCAAGGCCTTCACAGTCATAAATGGACAGTTGTATAGAGAAAGCGCGACCGGAATCGGTCAGATGTGCATAACACCAGAAGAAGGTCAGATAATCCTTGATGATATCCACTCAGGGACCTATGGTCACAATGCGTCTTCTCGGACCATTGTGGCTAAAGCATACCGAGCGGGATTTTACTGCCCAAGAGCAAATGAAATGGCAAAGGAGATAGTCGAAAAGTGTGGAGGGTGCCAGTTCTACTCCAACATGTCACACAAGCCTGCATCAGCCCTGAAGACCATTCCACTCGTCTGGCCCTTTGCTGTTTGGGGACTGGACATGGTTGGTCCATTGAGAACAGGCAGGAGCTGTTTCACACATGTGCTTGTGGCAGTCGACAAGTTTACCAAATGGATTGAAGCTAAGCCTATAAAGAATCTTGATGCTTGCACTGCTATTAGTTTCGTCAGGGGGTTAACATTCAGATATGGAGTCCCGCATAGCATCATCACTGACAATGGGTCAAACTTTGATTCGGACAAGTTCAGAGCTTTTTGTGCCTCTCAAGGCACACGAGTCGACTACGCATCGGTCGCCCATCCCCAGTCGAACGGACAAGCAAAAAGGGCAAATGGTCTGATTCTCAAAAGACTAAAGCCCCGGCTGATGCGTGATCTCAAGCATGCAGCGGGTGCATGGGTCGAAGAGCTTCCATCGGTTCTGTGGGGATTGAGGACCACCCCTAATCGGTCGACTGGAAGAACTCCGTTCTTTCTGGTTTACGGAGCCGAAGCAGTCCTGCCGAGCGATCTACTTCACAATGCGCCACGAGTCGAGCTTTACACCAAAGATGAAGCAGAACAAGCCCGGCAAGATGCAGTCGACCTCCTGGAAGAAGAAAGAGAAATGGCTATGATCCGATCGACCATTTACTAGCAAGACTTGCGTCGATTCCATGCCAGAAATGTGAAGAGTCGAGCCTTCCAAGAAGGGGATTTGGTCCTCCGAGTGGATCAACAGAAACCACAAAAGCTTGCCCCTACTTGGGAAGGCCCCTTCATCGTCACCAGAGTCCTCCACAATGGAGCATATCACCTTTACAATATCGGTCGCCAGATCGATGAGCCACGAGCTTGGAATGCGGAACTGCTCCGCCCCTTTTACACTTGAATTCTCACTCGGATGAGATGCAATAAGAAAAACTTCTATAGTCTATTTATCAAGAGTGTTACAATTTTTCCTATAATTGCCTATGAAATCCCCCAGTGGGTAGCTTAGCTGCGAATCCGTTTCGCCTAAGTTCATAAAAAAATCCTACCGAGTGGCGAGCCAGGCTCCCACTCGGGGGCTTAGCTGCAGCCCAGTGCTCGCCTAAGTGTTTAAAAATCCTACCGAGTGGCGAGCCAGACTCTCACTCGGGGGCTTAGCTGCAGCCCAGTGCTCGCCTAAGTTTGAAAAAAATCCTACCGAGTGGAGAGCAAACCTCCCACTCGGGGGCTTAGCTGCAGCCCAGTGCTCGCCTAAGAGTTTTAAAATCCTACCGAGTGGCGAGCCAGACTCCCACTCGGAGGCTTAGCTGCAGCCCAGTGCTCGCCTGAGTGTTTAAAAAATCCTACCGAGTGGAGAGCAAACCTCCCACTCGGGGGCTTAGCTGCAGCCCAGTGCTCGCCTAAGTTTGAAAAAATCCTACCGAGTGGAGAGCAAACCTCCCGCTCGGGGGCTTAGCTGCAGCCCAGTGCTCGCCTAAGAGTTTTAAAATCCTACTGAGTGGCGAGCCGGACTCCCACTCGGAGGCTTAGCTGCAGCCCAGTGCTCGCCTAAGAGTTTTAAAATCCTACCGAGTGGCGAGCCGGACTCCCACTCGGAGGCTTAGCTGCAGCCCAATGCTCGCCTAAGTGTTTAAAAATCCTAACGAGTGGCGAGCCAGACTCTCACTCGGGGGCTTAGCTGCAGCCCAGTGCTCGCCTAAGTTTGAAAAAATCCTACCGAGTGGAGAGCAAACCTCCCACTCGGGGGCTTAGCTAGAGCCCAGTGCTCGCCTCAGAGTTTTAAAATCCTACCGAGTGGCGAGCCAGACTCCCACTCGGAGGCTTAGCTGCAGCCCAGTGCTCGCCTAAGTGTTTAAAAAATCCTACCGAGTGGAGAGCAAACCTCCCACTCGGGGGCTTAGCTGCAGCCCAGTGCTCGCCTAAGTGTTTAAAAATCCTACCGAGTGGCGAGCCAGACTCCCACTCGGAGGCTTAGCTGCGGCCCAGTGCTCGCCTAAGTGTTTGAAAAATCCTACCGAGTGGAGAGCAAACCTCCCACTCGGGGGCTTAGCCGCAGCCCAGTGCTCGCCTAAGAGTTTTAAAAATCCTACCGAGTGGAGAGCGAACCTCCCACTCGGAGGCTTAGCTGCAGTCCAAGTACTCGCCTAAGTTTAAGAAATCCTACCGAGTGGAGAGCAAACCTCCCACTCGGGGGCTTAACTGCAGTCCAAGTACTCGCCTAAGTTTGAAAAATCTTACCGAGTGGAGAGAAAACCTCCCACTCGGGGGCTTAGCTGCAGCCCAGCGCTCGCCTAAGTACGGAACACAACCCAACCCGCAAGGACGACGAGGCGCAAATCGACTGCTACCTTCTCCTTCAGAGCTGCACCACAAATACAAGGTTATTTCGAGTGAAGATCTAGTTCCACTCGACGGATCGACCACGAACATATTCAATGATAAATCAAGTTTAGATAAGACCCAAAGGTCCCAGGCCTCAGATCAAAGTACTCGAGCCCTCGGCTCGACAGAGTTTAACGGTTACAAAATCCACTCGGCATTCCGAGGCAAATTTAAACTGAAGCATAAAAGTTTTTCATTTCTCAAGCGGAGGCCTGGAAGGGGCGACGAACTCGTCCAAGTCGATCCCGTCTGCAATACGAGTGGCAGCAGCGATGAAAGTCTTCATGAAGTCTTGAAAGCTGTGCTTCCTGGTATTGGCAACTTGGATGGCGGCCAACTTTTCTTCTCGCGCCTCCTTGCAATGGACGCGGACGAGAGACAAAGCGACATCAGCACCACATCTAGCAGAAGATTTCTTCCATTCTGCCACACGACCCGGGTCTTCATTCAGTCGAACCATCAGAGACTCGAGGTCGTTCTGAAGCGTCGTCCCAGGCCAAAGTGATGTGTCGATCCGCGACATCGCAACCTTCAGCCGGGCAAGATAGCCAACAACACTGGTAATACGAGACTCTAGTCGAAGCACGTTCATAGCAGCCTCGTCCTTCACGAGAGAATTGGCAGGGTCCAAACCTGTCTCCACTCAACTGGTCTCCTCTTTGAAGTTCTGGCAGAATTCTGTAAACACAATTCAAGGATAAGTCAGTGGCTCTACGCAGGTTTGGTAACTGCCAGTCAGTCGGACGAAGTAATTACCCTCGAGCATGACGAACAGCTTCTTGGCGAGCCCACCAAGATAAACCTCCAAATCGTTCCTCTGCCCCGCCAGCTCACCTGCCTGGTCACTCAGAGTCATCTTGTCTTTCTTCAGATGGCTGACCTCTTGATTAGCTGTGTCGAGAGCAGTTTTCAGTCTGGAGTTCTCCTGTTCAAGAGTACCGACTGAAGCCAGTTTCTCTTCTGCAAGCTTCGTTTTGCTCAAGGCCTCCTTCTGCGCTTCGGCAAGACCTTGATCCTTCTTCTTCAGAGCCTCCTCTAGTTTATCTACAGAACGTCGAATGAACTCAACATCAAGAACGGGCAAGAAAGTAAAGTCACTCGTCAAGAATGAGAAACCTCACCAGCCATACCTTTTGCTTCGTCTCGCGCCTTCTGCAGGTTCTGTTGAGCGAGCTTCAAGTCAAGGTTGAGCTGGATCTGTTTGTTCTCCAACTCAGTGTAGAGAGCCACAAGTTCACAGGATTTCTGCAAAAGTCAGTCGACAGAGGTCCAAGATAAGTTGCTTCCGAGTAAACCAAGAGACAATGATGACGTTTCTAAGACTACAGCTGAATCAAAAACATTCAACAGTAGTCCCAGTGTGCCCCCACTGGTTTTGAAAAAAATCGACTGCTCGCAGTCGACCGGATACAGTTTCATTCGACATGGCCTGGCCAGACCGAGTGAAGAAGTAAAACTACAGCAACACAATATAAAGACTACAGTCGACTGCCAGCAGTCCACCGTAGTCTCGGGGACTACACCCAATGGGTGCACTCAGCGTGCCCCCACTCGACCAAAAACTTAACAGAAACACCTAGTGGGTGTACAGATTTAAAGATCTTCGGAAAAGAGATTCTTCAGACAGCATACCCTAACAGAACAAGCAGTGAATCGACTGACCTGGATGTTACTCTGAAGAGCTGAACTCGCGTCATAAGCTGCTTGGCTGGCTTCTTGAACCACCTTGACCTGCTCCATCATGATCCCTGCCTGGCGTATAGCTTCCTTAGTTGCACCCACTTGGTCCTCAGGGATGTGGTGTGTGGCGAAGAGCGAAGGCGGATTTGCGGTCGACGTCGAGGGCCGCACACTCGTCGGAGGATCGGCGAAAGTCACAGAAGCCCGAGTGGTATCGCCACCATCTCAAGCTACGGCCTTAGGCGCCGGAGTAGATTGTGGGGTCTTGCCAGCCGACGCCTTCCTATGCCATCTCCTTCTCAGCGGCGCTTCGTCTTCGTCGTCAGGAAGGTTAATAACATGAGGAGGAGCTATGAGAAAAATTCAATCGACCAGAGTTATAAGAAATCGTCAGTCGACTCAAGGCAGAACATCAGTAATCATACCAGGGTTGGAAGTAACACCATCTTCCATCTCTTGATCATTGTCCTTGACGGAGATCTCAGAAGTAGCAGCACTGCAAATTTCGAAAGACAGTCAGTTGGCTCAATGAATCGACCAAGGATCTGTCCACGGTCGACAAAGGAAAACAAGTTCTATTATTACCCAGAAATGGTGGGGACAGTCATCTTCATCTTGGGCAGAGCTTTGGGCGGCTTGGACGGCGCCGCGCGTGGGTGCTTGGGAGCTTTTTCAGTCGGCGCTGGAGAAGAGGTCCGAGGGCGCTTCGACGACTGCCCAACGGGAGCAGTCGCCTTACCACGTTCCCGCTCAGGGTCGTGTGTAAGCTTGGATCGCCTTTCCGAGCAGGGAGGTTCAGCTTCCTCCTCCTCCTCTTCACTGGAGTCGACGTCGTCGTCTCCCTCTCCTTCGCCGTCAGATTCCCACTCTCCTTGTTCGTCTCCACTTTCGCCTCCGCTCGTCTCCCCTTCTTCGGCCTGCTCCTGTGCTCCATTGGGTGTCGAGTACATCTCTGTAGTTGCCTGGAGAACAGCAGACAAGTCAAAAGTTAGTCGACCGATTCAAAGAGAGCAAATGAAGAAAGCAAGATCTCAGTCGGGAACACAAGGTCAGACCTAGTCCACGTCGTATGTACTGTCAAGCGGGGGAACCCTCCTGGCTCCTCGGGGGTTGTCTTTGTTCCCTGTGATGCTCGACAGCCACCCTTCCAGCATCTCGTCAGTGACCTCCTCTGGGTGAATCCGAGTGGTGTCGTCGAGACCCGAGTACAGCCACATAGGGTGGTCACGAGCCTGAAGCGGTTGGATGCGCCTCCGAAGGAAGACCTCCAGCAAGTCCATGCCCGTCACGCCCTCTCGGACAAGCTGAACCACTCGACCAACCAGCACCTTGACTTGCGCCTTTTCCTCCGGCAGCACTTTCAGAGAAGCGGGTTTTTGAGCTCAGTCCAGAGAGAAAGGGGGAAGACCAGTTGACTGCCCTGGGGTCACCTGGTCTTGGCAATAAAACCAGGTCAACTGCCAACCACAGACCGACTCGGGAAAAGTGATAGACGGAAAAGAACTTTTTCCCCTCATCTGGATCGCCAGACCCCCGCACAGCTGGATCACTTGCGTCCATTCGTCACTCGACTTGGCTTTCTTTACCGATTGTGAACAGCAAGTGAAGATGTGTTTAAAGAGTCCCCAGTGAGGGCGGCAACCCAAGAAACTTTCGCACAAGGAAACGAAAGTAGCAAGGTACACGATGGAATTGGGAGTGAAGTGATGGAGCTGCGCTCCGAAGAAGTTCAAAAAGCTCAGGAAAAAAGGGTGAGGAGGTAGAGAAAATCCGCGGTCGATATGGGTGGCGAGGAGGACGCACTCACCGTCACGAGGTTGGGGTTCGACTTCTCTCCCCGGGAGACGCGCAGCTTCATGGGGAATGACTCCCCCCTCGACCATGTCATCAAGATCTTCCTGCCGAATCACCGACGGCATCCAGTCGCCCTGGATCCAATCCCTGGGCAGAGTAGTCCTTGAGGAAGATCCGCCCCGAGCGGACTTCTTCCCCTTCCCCTGCGCCGCCGCCTTCTTCGCGCGCTCCAAAGCCGGCGTCTTGTCCTTCACCATCATCGCCGGCGAGACTCGAGCGGACCTACGGTGCTAGGGTGAGAGCGGAGGTGGCGGACGACCTTGTGAAGGGAGAGAGGAAGGCGAGAGCACACTGTTTGGGAGCCCCGAGCCGGTAGCTTATAAGGGGCCACTTCCGAGTGGCTGACCGGTAGGCCCAGGTGATCCCGTCAAATCCCGCAATAGGCGCGCGCGGCACGTGGCGGAAAAGGTGGCGCGGGAATCGAGGAGTTTACGTCTTATCCCATCTGATTACGGCGGCCGCCCCCGTCCCGCTCGCTTCCCGAAATTCAAATCCCGCAAAATCCGCGGGTTGCAGAACAACTCATCAAACAGAAGATCCCGCTCGAGCCGGCACTCGGTATTTCACAAGTAAGGAAAGTCACTCGACGAGAGACCAAGAATGGATCAAGGTGACCGAAAGAAATTGGCAACGCCGTCCGTGACAATTAATCCAGTACAAGACATTCGTATAACGCTAAGAACCAGTCAGAAGGATCCCCAACTCCTTCCCCACTCAGACCTCGATCCATTCGGGGGCTAATGATAAAGCTATGAACCTAGGGTAGGGGCATGGACCTGTCCTAAGAACCCTGCCCAAGGACATCCCTAGAAGAAGTCACCTTTCAATCGACTTCAAGGTATCCCACTCGGCGGATTCAAGACACTCGACCAGGAAACTATCACTCGACCACGAAGCCAACCACTCGACTGCCAGGAGATCTAAAGTCACTCCGCAGGCAAACGGTCAGCCCTTAAATAGCCTTTATGGTCATCATAGCACTTTATTAGAGGCGTTACCAGTAACGCCCGACTTTAATGTATTTAAGACCCTACACAACTGAGGGCCGGAGGGGGCCGGCGAACTCTATATATGCCACCCCCCTCCTCAGTGTAAAGGGTTCGCACCCCTGTAATTCATACACACATAATCCAGTCGACCGCCTCCGGGCACCGAGACGTAGGGCTGTTACTTCCTCCGAGAAGGGCCTGAACTCGTAATCCTCGTGTGCTTACGACTCCTCCATAGCTAAGATCTAGCCTCTCCATACATACCCCCCTACATCACTGTCAGAGTTAGAACCACGACAGCCATTGCCTCCTCCAACCTGCACGGGATGACGCCCTACTTGACGGAGCCGGACTGGTCGAACTCCGATCTGATGCCTGCCAAGATGGAGAAGGCCGGAAACCGTCGGAGGTGAGCTCGAGTGGCGGAGGAGAGTGGAGTGAAGAGGCTAGGTTTTGCTTCGGCGAGCGGATGGGGACGAATATATATGGGATCGGGTGAGCCAGCATGGGCCGGGACCAACATGGCGGGCGCGTCCAGACGAGCCCCCATATTCGCCTCATATTTGGGCGAGCACTGGGCCGCAGCGGTGGCGGAGAGGAGATCAAAACTATTTAAACTAAATTCTATCTAAACTCCATTTATGTATCTAACACTCCTCCTCAATTTAAACCCTATAACCTTTACCAAGGTTGTGATTTTTTTATTAAAAAAGGAGGAAGACCCCAGCCTCTGCATCTGGACGATGCATGCAGTCATTTTATTAATTATTCACACAAAACCTTACAAAGTCATACAACAGTAAGACTAAAGCCACCGTCTAGGCAACATTTGTCGCTACTCCTAACCAGTTGATGAAGGGGCGCTGATAGTCTGGGCCTAATACCAAACAGACCTTGCATCCAAACCTAACATCTAAGACCTGAGGTCCCAACCAGGACGCCTGCCGGGTATGGGGCACCCACCAGTCCGGCGCACTGGTCTCGCTGCCATCAACACCACCATGGCGCCAGACAGCTCCACCGCCCTGCGCTCGTCCATCCAGCCACATCCGTCGTCGATATGCAGCTGCACCATGCCGCCAAAACTCGTCGTCATCTATGCGGTAGATACAATGCCGCACCACCTGGCAACCTCCACACCGTTGCCACTGCTGGAGGTACTCAGAGCCCACCATCCACAACATCTCTCCCCTGAACAGCAGGTCCTCCGAAGATGACGCCTCCATGGAGGATACGACGCGCAGGCCGCCGCCGCCCAATTCAGACTGAATTTTGGACTTTCGTCCGAGAGGGGTTCAGAGGAGGATAGGAGAGACCTCGGCTTCGCCTCCACGGAGGGTAACGGCGTCGAGTGACGTCGCCGATGCCGGGCCGGCCTAGCTGACCAAAGTTTCCTCCAGTCCCCATCCTATGCCACCAAACCTCCATCTGCTTCAGATCTGGCAACGAGCCACGATCCAAAACCTGTGAAGATGCAAGAGCCATGGAGCTCGACCCGCCAGAAAGGAGGATCGAGAAGAACCCATTGTAGATCTCCAGACGCCGAAACCTGCGGTCCGACGTGGCCAGTGACGCCTATCACCACCCCGCGGCGGCCGACGGAGTCCCGAGACATGATCCAGATGGATTTGATCTGAATCCGGCGGCACCCAGGACCACCGGGCAGGCCCAACGCAGCCACCACCTTGCGACACGCAGGCCGCCACCGTCGCTCCGTGCACGACGCCACCGGGAGACCCGCCCGTCATGCCGCCGAACCCCACGTTCGGCTGGCGCCCCTCTCAACCCCGCTATCCCACGCCAGTCAAGATGAAAAGGATGGGGTGAAGCCCCGCCGCCGCCCAGCCGGCCAGGCTTCACCCGACGGCGCTGCGGATGGCGGCGAGGAGGGAGAGGGGCGGAGGAGGTGCGAGAAGCGGCGGCTAGGGTTTCCCCCCAGGTCGCCCGCGGGGGGCGACGCGAGGGGGCAACCAAGGTTGAGATTGTCCTTGAAATTATGTAACATGTTGGGGAACGTAGCAGAATTTTTAAATTTTCTACGCATCACCAAGATCAATCTATGGAGTCATCTAGCAACGAGGGAAAGAGGAGTGCATCTACATACCCTTGTAGATCACGAGCGGAAGCGTTCAAGAGAACGGGGTTGATGGAGTCGTACTCGACGTGATTCAAATCACCGATGACCAAGTGCCGAATAGACAGCACCTCCACGTTCAACACACATACGGATGGGAAGACGTCTCCTCCAACTTGATCCAGCAAGGGGGAATGAGAGGTTGATGAAGATCCAGCAACACGACGGCGTGGTTGTGGAAGCAACGGTAATCTCGGCAGGGATTCGCCAAGCACTGGGAGACGGAGGAGTATCACGAGAGGGAGAGGGAGAGGCCAGGGGCTTAGGTGCGCAGCCCTCCCTCCCCCACTATATATAGGGTGCCTAGGGGGGCGGCGGCCAAGGGGGTGCCTTGCCCCCCAAGGCAAGGGTGGCGCCCCCCACCCCTAGGGTTTCTAACCCTAGGCGCAGGGGGAGGCCCAAGGGGGGCGAACCAGCCCACTAGGGGCTGGTTCCCCTCCCACTTCAGCCCATGGAGCCCTCCGGGATAGGTGGCCCCACCCGATGGACCCCCGGGACCCTTCCGGTGGTCCCGGTACAATGCCGGTGACCCCCGAAACCTTCCCGATGGCCGAAACTGGACTTCCTATTTATAAATCTTTACCTCCGGACCATTCCGAAACTCCTCGTGACATCCGGGATCTCATCCGGGACTCCGAACAACTTTTGGGTTACCGTGTGCTAATATCTCTACAACCCTAGCGTCACTGAACCTTAAGTGTGTAGACCCTACGGGTTCGGGAGATATGCAGACATGACCGAGAAGCCTCTCCGGTCAATAACCAACAACGGGATCTGGATACCCATGTTGGCTCCCACATGCTCCACGATGATCTCATCAGATGAACCATGATGTCGAGGATTCAATCAATCTGTATACAATTCCCTTTGTCAATCGGTACGTTACTTGCCCGAGACTCGATCGTCGGTATCCCAATACCTTGTTCAGTCTCGTTACCGGCAAGTCACTTTACTCGTACCGTAATGCATGATCCCATGATCAACCACTTGATCACATTGAGCTCATTATGATGATGCATTACCGAGTGGGCCCAGAGATACCTCTCCGTCATACGGACTGACAAATCCCATTCTCGATTCGTGCCAACCCAACAGACACTTTCGGAGATACCTGTAATGTACCTTTATAGTCACCCAGTTACGTTGTGACGTTTGGCACACCCAAGGCACTCTTACGGTATCCGGGAGTTGCACAATCTCATGGTCTAAGGAAATGATACTTGACATTCAGAAAAGCTACAGCAAATGAACTACACGATCTTTGAGCTAAGCTTAGGATTGGGTCTTGTCCATCACATCATTCTCCTAATGATGTGATCCCGTTATCAATGAAATCCAATGTCCATAGTCAGGAAACCATGACTATCTTTTGATCAACGAGCTAGTCAACTAGAGGCTCACTAGGGACGTGTTGTGGTCTATGTATTCACACATGTATTGAGATTTCCGGATAACACAATTATAGCATGAACAATAGACAATATCATGAACAAAGAAATATAATAATAACCATTTTATTATTGCCTCTATGGCATATTTCCAACAGTCTCCCACTTGCACTAGAGTCAATATTCTAGTTACATTGTGATGAATCGAACACCCATGCAGTTCTGGTGTTGATCATGTTTTGCTCTAGGGAGAGGTTTAGTCAACGGATCTGCCACATTCAAGTCCGTATGTTCTTTACAAATATCTATGTCTCCATTTTGAACACTTTCACAAATGGAGTTGAAGCGACGCTTGATATGCCTGGTCTTCCTGTGAAACCTGGGCTCCTTGGCAAGGGCAATAGCTCTAGTGTTGTCACAGAAGAGAGTCATCGGGCCCGACGCATTGGGTATGACTCCTAGGTCGGTAATGAACTCCTTCACCCAGACTGCTTCTTGTGCTGCCTCCGAGGCTGCCATGTACTCCGCTTCACATGTAGATCTCGCCACAACGCTTTGCTTGCAACTGCACCAGCTTATTGCCCCACCATTCAAAATATACACGTATCCGGTTTGTGACTTAGAGTCATCCAGATCTGTGTCAAAGCTAGCATCGACGTAACCCATTACGACGAGCTCTTCGTCACCTCCATAAACGAGAAACATTTCCTTAGTCCTTTTCAGGTACTTCAGGATATTCTTGACCGCTGTCCAGTGTTCCATGTCGGGATTACTTTGGTACCTTCCTACCAAACTTACGGCAAGGTTTACATCAGGTCTGGTACACAGCATAGCATACATGATAGACCCTATGGCCGAGGCATAGGGGACCGCACTCATCTTTTCTCTATCTTTTGCCGTGGTCGGGCATTGAGCCGTGCTCAATCTCGTACCTTGCAATACAGGCAAGAACCCCTTCTTTGACTGATCCATTTTGAACTTCTTCAATATCTTGTCAAGGTACGTACTCTGTGAAAGACCAATGAGGTGTCTCGATCTATCTCTATAGATCTTGATGCCTAATATATAAGCAGCTTCTCCAAGGTCCTTCATTGAAAAACACTTGTTCAAGTAGGCCTTTATGCTTTCCAAGAATTCTATATCATTTCCCATCAACAGTATGTCATCCACATACAATATGAGAAATGCTACAGAGCTCCCACTCACTTTCTTGTAAATGCAGGCTTCTCCATAAGTCTGCATAAACCCAAACGCTTTGATCATCTCATCAAAACGAATGTTCCAACTCCGAGATGCTTGCACCAGCCCATAAATCGAGCGTTGGAGCTTGCACACCTTGTCAGCATTCTTAGGATCGACAAAACCTTCCGGCTGTATCATATAAAATTCTTACTTAAGGAAACCATTAAGGAATGCCGTTTTGACGTCCATTTGCCATATCTCAATATCATAGAATGCGACAATTGCTAACATGATTCGAACGGACTTCAGCTTCGCTACGGGTGAGAAAGTCTCATCGTAGTCAACCCCTTGAACTTGTCGATAACCCTTAGCGACAAGCCAAGCTTTATAGATGGTCACATTACCATCCGCGTCTGTCTTCTTCTTAAAGATCCATTTATTTTCTATGGCTCGCCGATCAACGGGCAAGTCAGTCAAAGTCCATACTTCTTTTCATAGATGGATCCTATCTCGGATTTCATGGCTTCCAGCCATTTGTCAGAATCCAGGCCCGCCATCGCTTCTTCATAGTTCGAAGGTTCACCGTTGTCTAACAACATGATTTCCAAGACAGGGTTGCCGTACCACTCTGGTGCGGAACGTGTCCTTGTGGACCTACGAAGTTCAGTAGCAACTTGATCTGAAGTTTCATGATCATCATCATCAACTTCCTCTCTAGTCGGTGCAGGCACCTCAGGAACATTTTCTTGAGCTGCGCCACTTACCGGTTCAAGAGGTAATACTTCATCAAGTTCCACCTTCCTCCCACTTATTTCTTTCGAGAGAAACTCTTTCTCTAGAAAGGACCCATTCTTGGCAACAAAGATCTTGCCTTCGGATCTAAGGTAGAAGGTATACCCAACAGTTTCTTTAGGGTATCCTATGAAGACGCATTTTTCCGACTTCGGTTCGAGCTTTTCAGGTTGAAGTTTCTTGACATAAGCATCGCATCCCCAAACTTTTAGAAACGATAGCTTAGGTTTCTTCCCAAACCATAATTCATACGGTGTCGTCTCAACAGATTTTGACGGAGCCCTATTTAAAGTGAAGGCGGCAGTCTCTAAAGCATAGCCCCAAAATGACAGCGGTAAATCGGTAAGAGACATCATAGATCGCACCATATCTAATAGAGTGCGATTACGACGTTCGGACACACCATTACGCTGAGGTGTTCCAGGCGGCGTGAGTTGTGAAACTATTCCACATTTTCTTAAGTGTGTGCCAAATTCGTGACTCAAGTATTCTCCCCCACGATCTAATCGCAAGAACTTGATTTTCTTGTCACGTTGATTATCAACCTCACTCTGAAATTCCTTGAACTTTTCAAAGGTCTCAGACTTGTGTTTCATTAAGTAGACATACCCATATCTACTCAAGTCATCAGTGAGGGTGAGAACATAACGATAGCCACCGCGAGCCTCAACACTCATTGAACCGCACACATCAGTATGTATGATTTCCAATAAGTTGGTTGCTCACTCCATTGTTCCTGAGAACGGAGTCTTGGTCATTTTACCCATAAGGCATGGTTCGCACGTGTCAAATGATTCGTAATCAAGAGAATCTAAAAGTCCATCTGCATGGAGCTTCTTCATGCGTTTGACACCTATGTGACCAAGGCGGCAGTGCCACAAGTATGTGGGACTATCATTATCAACCTTACATCTTTTGGTATTCACACTATGAATATGTGTAGCATTACGCTTGAGATTCATTAAGAATAAACCATTCACCATTGGAGCATGACCATAAAACATATCTCTCATATAAATAGAACAACCATTATTCTCGGATTTAAATGAGTAGCCATCTCAAATTAAACGAGATCCTGATACAATGTTCATGCTCAAAGCTGGCACTAAATAACAATTATGGAGGTTTAAAACTAATCCCGTAGGTAAATGTAGAGGCGGCGTGCCGACGGCGATCACATCGACCTTGGAACCATTCCCGACGCGCATCGTCACCTCGTCCTTCGCCAGTCTCCGCTTATTCTGCAGCTCCTGCTTTGAGTTACAAATGTGAGCAACCGCACCGGTATCAAATACCCAGGAGCTACTACGAGTACTGGTAAGGTACACATCAATTACATGTATATCACATATACCTTTAGTGTTGCCGGCCTTCTTATCCGCTAAGTATTTGGGGCAGTTCCGCTTCCAGTGACCACTTCCCTTGTAATAAAAGCACTCAGTCTCGGGCTTGGGCCATTCTTTGGCTTCTTCCCGGCAGCTTGCTTACCGGGCGTGGCAACTCCCTTGCCGTCCTTCTTGAAGTTCTTCTTACCCTTGCCTTTCTTGAACTTAGTGGTTTTATTCACCATCAACACTTGATGTTCCTTTTTGACTTCTACCTCTACTGATTTCAGCATTGAATATACCTCAGGAATGGTATTTTCCATCCCCTGCATATTGAAGTTCACCACAAAGCTCTTGTAGCTTGGTGGAAGCGACTGAAGGATTCTGTCAATGACCGCGTCATCCGGGAGATTAACTCCCACCTGAGTCAAGTGGTTATGCAACCCAGACATTTTGAGTATGTGCTCACTGATAGAACTATTTTCCTCCATCTTACAGCTGAAGAACTTGTCGGAGACTTCATATCTCTCGACCCGGGCATGAGCTTGGAAAACCATTTTCAGCTCTTCGAACATCTCATATGCTCCATGTCTCTCAAAACGCTTTTGGAGCCCCGGTTCTAAGCTGTAAAGCATGCCGCACTGAACGAGGGAGTAATCATCAGCACGTGTCTGCCAAGCGTTCATAACGTCTTGGTTCTGTGGGACGGGTGCGTCACCTAGCGGTGCTTCTAGGACATAATCTTTCTTGGCAGCTATGAGGATGATCCTCAGGTTCCGGACCCAGTTCGTATAGTTGCTGCCATTGTCTTTCAGCTTGGTTTTCTCTAGGAATGGTTGAAGTTGAGGACAACGTGGGCCATTTGATCTACAAGACATATTGTAAAGATTTTAGACTAAGTTCATGATAATTAAGTTCATCTAATCAAATTATTCAATGAACTCCCACTCAGATAGACATCCCTCCAGTCATCTAAGTATAACATGATCCGAGTTAACTAGGCCGTGTCCGATCATCACGTGAGACGGACTAGTCAACATCGGTGAACATCTTCATGTTGATCGTATCTTCTATACAACTCATGCTCGACCTTTCGGTCTTCTGTGTTCCGAGGCCATGTCTGTACATGCTAGGCTCGTCAAGTCAACCTAAGTGTATTGCGTGTGTAAATCTGGCTTACACCCGTTGTATTCGAATGTTAGAATCTATCACACCCGATCATCACTTGGTGCTTCGAAACAACGAACCTTCGCAACGGTGCACAGTTAGGGGGAACACTTTCTTGAAGTTATTACGAGGGATCATCTTATTTAAGCTACCGTCGTTCTAAGCAAATAAGATGTAAAACATGATAAACATCACATGCAATCAAATAGTGACATGATATGGCCAATATCATTTGCTCCTTTTGATCTCCATCTTCGGTGCTCCATGATCATCGTTGTCACCGGCATGACACCATGATCTCCATCATCATGATCTCGATCATCGTGTCTTCTTGAAGTTGTCTCGTCATCTATTACTTCTACTACTATGGCTAACGCTTTAGCAATAAAGTAAAGTAATTATATGACGTTTATGTTGACACGCAGGTCATAAATAAATAAAGACAACTCCTATGGCTCCTGCCGGTTGTCATACTCATCGACATGCAAGTCGTGATTCCTATTACAAGAACATGATCATCTCATACATCACATATATCATTCATCACATCCTTTGGCCATATCACATCACAAAACACTTGCTGCAAAAACAAGTTAGACGTCCTCTAATTGTTGTTGCAAGTTTTTACGTGGCTGCTATAGGTTTCTAGCAAGAACATTTCTTACCTACGCCAAAACCACAACGTGAATTGCCAATTTCTATTTACCCTTCATAAGGACCCTGTTCATCGAATCCGATCCGACTAAAGTGGGAGAGACAGACACCCGCCAGCCACCTTATGCAACTAGTGCATGTCAGTCGGTGGAACCGGTCTCACGTAAGCGTACGTGTAAGGTTGGTCCGGGCCGCTTCATCCCACAATGCCGCCGAATCAAGATAAGACTAGTAACGGCAAGATAATTAACAATTTCGACGCCCACAACTGCTTTGTGTTCTACTCGTGCATAGTAACTACGCATAGACCTAGCTCATGATGCCACTATTGGGGAACGTAGCAGAATTTTAAAATTTTCTACGCATCACCAAGATCAATCTATGGAGTCATCTAGCAACGAGGGAAAGAGGAGTGCATCTACATACCCTTGTAGATCACGAGCGGAAGCGTTCAAGAGAACGGGGTTGATGGAGTCGTACTCGACGTGATTCAAATCACCGATGACCAAGTGCCGAACGGACAGCACCTCCGCGTTCAACACACGTACGGTTGGAAAGACGTCTCCTCCAACTTGATCTAACAAGGGGGAAGGAGAGGTTGATGAAGATCAAGCAGCACGACGGCGTGGTGGTGGAAGCAACGGTAATCTCGGCAGGGCTTCGCCAAGCGCTGGGAGACGGAGGAGTGTCACGGGAGGGAGAGGGAGAGGCCAGGGACTTAGGTGCACAGCCCTCCCTCCCCCCCACTATATATAGGGTGCCTAGGGGGGGCGCCGGCCCTAGGAGATCCAATCTCCTAGGGGGGGCGGCGGCCAAGGGGGTGCCTTGCCCCCAAGGCAAGGGTGGCGCCCCCCACCCCTAGGGTTTCTAACCCTAGGCGCGGGGGGAGGCCCAAGGGGGGCGCACCAGCCCACTAGGGGCTGGTTCCCCTCCCACTTCAGCCCATGGGGCCCTCCGGGATAGGTGGCCCCACCCGGTGGACCCCCGGGACCCTTCCGGTGGTCCCGGTACAATGCCGGTGACCCCCGAAACCTTCCCGATGGCCGAAACTGGACTTCCTATATATAAATGGCTACCTCCGGACCATTCCGGAACTCCTCGTGACGTCCGGGATCTCATCCGGGACTCCGAACAACTTTCGGGTTACCGTGTGCTAATATCTCTACAACCCTAGCGTCACCGAACCTTAAGTGTGTAGACCCTACGGGTTCGGGAGACATGCAGGCATGACCGAGAAGCCTCTTCGGTCAATAACCAACAGCGGGATCTGGATACCCATGTTGGCTCCCACATGCTCCACGATGATCTCATCGGATGAACCACGATGTCGAGGATTCAATCAATCTGTATACAATTCCCTTTGTCAATCGGTACGTTACTTGCCCGAGACTTGATCGTCGGTATCCCAATACCTTGTTCAGTCTCGTTACCGGCAAGTCACTTTACTCATACCATAATGCATGATCCCGTGATCAACCACTTGATCACATTGAGCTCATTATGATGATGCATTACCGAGTGGGCCCAGAGATACCTCTCCGTCATACGGAGTGACAAATCCCAGTCTCGATTCGTGCCAACGCAACAGACACTTTCGGAGATACCTGTAATGTACCTTTATAGTCACCCAGTTACGGTGTGACGTTTGGCACACCCAAGGGACTCTTACAGTATCCGGGAGTTGCACAATCTCATGGTCTAAGGAAATGATACTTGACATTCAGAAAAGCTGCAGCAAACGAACTACACGATCTTTGAGCTAAGCTTAGGATTGGGTCTTGTCCATCACATCATTCTCCTAATGATGTGATCCCGTTATCAATGACATCCAATGTCCATAGTCAGGAAACCATGACTATCTTTTGATCAACGAGCTAGTCAACTAGAGGCTCACTAGGGACGTGTTGTGGTCTATGTATTCACACATGGCACACATGTATTACGATTTCCGGATAACACAATTATAGCATGAACAATAGACAATTATCATGAACAAAGAAATATAATAATAACCATTTTATTATTGCCTCTAGGGCATATTTCCAACATAACATTCTCATTGTGAGAGGTTTTGTGGAACCATCGGTAAGCTAATCTCCAGATGGAATTAATATGATGTCGAGCAACTTGCGAGCTACTCTTTTCCTGACAAAGTGAAATTCAACTTCAATGTGTTTTGTACGTGCAAGAAAAACAAAATTAGCTAAGAGATAGTTAGCACCAATATTATCACACAGTACTGTAGTCTTGCAGCCCGTGGAGGCTTAACTTCAAGCTTACAAAGCAAAGTCTGAATCCACGTCACTTTAGCTACAACGTTAGCCAGGACCTTGTACTCATCTTCTGTCCTTACCTTGAGACAGTAACCTGTTCTCTTACACTCCATGAGCACATATGAAGACTTAACAATCTGAAGTCCAAGTCCTTTTGTAAATATGAGATACCTCAAAATACTATTAACTGTAGTCATGTACTGGCGCATTTAAATATTGGCATACTTTATGCGTGGAATAGAAAATATCAAGGTGAGTAAGCGTCAAGTATTGTAATGCAACTACAACATTCTGTAATTCGTTATATCCTCTTGTCCAAGTGCTTCTAGTTGAGATTGATGTACTTATAGGTTTGCATTGTTCCCCTCCTACTCTTCTGAGTATTCAGTGGTATATTTTTCTTGTGTGAGAAGTATGCCATCCTTTACCTCCTTGACCTTTTATACCGAGAAAATAGTGAAGATTTCCCAAGTCCTTAAGGACAAACTCCAGTTTTAAATCTCTAAGCCAAACAATTGGTAGCATTTGGACTAGAGTTGGCAACAATTATATCATCAACATAAATAAGAACAAATATAGTGTTGTTGCCTTTATAATGTAGGAGAACAATGAGGTATCTACTTGAGATGGTGTAAACCCAAGTTGCTGTAATTGTGTGCTCAACTTTGAGTACCAAGCTCTTGGGGCATGTTTCAATCCATATAAATTTTTATCTAACTTACAGACATAATGTGGTGTGCTTTTATTCTCATGTCTTGATGGATGCTGCATGAACATTTCTTCCTCAAGAACACCATGAAGAAACGCATTTCGGAATTCTAGCTGGCATAGACTCCACCCTCTGGAAACAACATAGATAGTACAAGCCTGATGGTAGCTGCCTTATAAACATGAATGAAGTCTGAAGGTATCTTCACATCAATATTTAAACCTTTGTTTAAATTCTTCTGCAACTAGTCTAACTTTGTATCTATTTATGGTTCCATCAGTTTTATTTCCTTTTCATTTTGTAAATCATTTGCATCAATCACATTTCTACCTTTTTCTGGTGGTACAAAGTCCCAAGTTTTATTTCTCATAAGTGCTTGATATTCACTGTCCACAACCTTTCTCCATTCTTCATGTGCAAGAGCATCATACAATGCACGTTTAATCTTGTCATACCTTATTGTGCCATCCTTGTATTCTTTCAGTCTGAAAATATTGGATTGTGACCTGCTACGACGACAAGGAATTTCAGGTGCACGGAAAGGAGTTGCATACATTGGCACAGAAGATTCGGGAGTTGCGGGAGCTGCAGATGAGATTTCCATCGCAGAAGATCACATAAGATCTCGCGCCCAATTGACAAAATAGGGTTTCCCCCCGCTTTAGATTATAAAGCAACCACCACAACAATATCCGACAGTCACGGCCAACAAAAGGTCCTGCCAAAGAAACGAAAATAAGTTGCCACAGGGGCATAACAGAAGTACGACAACGAACAGAGCGCTGGGGGCATAGCCAAACAACCCCAAAACAGTCTCGCGCCCAATTTGACGCGACCAATGGGACAGAGCTCTGCCTTGTGATCTCCTCAGTAGTGGAAGTGTGCCGTGTGGCGTTCTCGGGTGACGCTCACTCGGGCCCGCGACATAAAGCATTGGTGGCTGGCATGGCGCTGGTCTCCTTGTCGCTTGTTGGCTCGGCCCACTCACACATGGCGCGTTGTGAGTCGCGCAAGCCCGCATCAGCTGGGCTATTGAGCTCCGTGTTGGCCCACTCTGGTCTCCTTGTCGGCCACATGATTGGTGGCCAGTGTGACGATGCCACTTGGCATCAGGGTAGGCACTGCTATGTGCCTAGCATGAGGATCCTCCTTGGATCACGCATGGGCATGTTGTCTGTCCTGGTGTGATCGGCTGGGATCCTGTGTCGGTTTTGGTTGTATCCTTGCACATAAAGTTATAGCCCGAATCAGCACAATTTCAACATAATCAACACATTCTTTGGAACTAATCACATGATCAATCTAATCTCTCCCTCATGATCAGAATTAGTCATATGATCTAGAAGAAGGGAAATTTCAGCACAGACAAGAGCTCCTGCATTTGGACGAAGCTTTGCAAAAGGAAATAGAGTTTAAAAAACAACACCATGAGAAATATAAATGTGTCCAGTTACAACTTCAAGACACTTGCATCTTTTGTGAAGGTTGCTATAGACGATAGACACATTGAGTGGAATGAAATTCAAGCTTGTGAAAATTGTATGGATGTAAATTGGGGTATCATGCACACCCAAACATTTTATGAGATATGTCACTGCATAAACGCTTTATCCCAATATTTAAGAGGCATCGATGCGTGAGCAAGAAGGGAAAGATCTAGTTCAACAATATGACGATGTTTGCATTCAGTAGATCCATTCTGTTGATGTGCATGTGGACTAGATACATGATGTTTAATATCTATGCTGTGAAAGAAAGAGTTAATTTTCTCATGCTCTCCTCCCGGTCGCTTTGGACTGTAAGATTTTTTCTGTCGAAGCGTCGTTCAACAAATTTCTGAATTTTTTAAAAAACAAATGAGACCCGAGACTTGAACTTGAGCAAGTATATCCAAGCAAATTTACTATAGTCATCAATGAAGCTAACATAATATTTTTTTTTCTTCCAAAAGAATCTCTTGCACGACCCCATACATCACTAAAAATAAGTTCTAAAGGAGCATCAGACAGATTATTTGATCTAGGATAGGGGAGTTGATAACTCTTGGCACACCGACAAGCATCACAAACAGACTCTGTATCCTGACTACTTGACAATGGAAGACTACCTTTATTCTTTGCTCAACTATGACCTATGACAGGTGTCCTAATTTTTTATGCCACTTTGCGAAGGTGGGGTTGATAACGATGTTTTCCACTAAATGCTCCTGATGTGTGGGGTGAAGTCCTCCGATGCATCTATCATGATGAAGGAGTTCCCTTGTTGCCCGATCCTTTATAAGAAAATTTTTAGGATGAGTTTCAGAGAAGACATTGTTATCGGATGTTAAGTGAGTCATGGATAAAATATTTTTATTGGCTTGTGAGATATGGAGAATATCTCTTAGTAGAAGATCACGTTTAAGAATAGGGAAACTAAGAGTCTTAACCAATGCAATGGATGTTAATACCTCCAGCGCTTACGGCGGTGTGTTCATGGTCATTGCCGAAATACTTCTCATGGATAGCAAGCTTCTCAAGCTCGCTTGTGATTTGGTTGGTCACCCCGGAGTTAGCGTGCCAAACTATGTTTCCTTTTCCTCCTTCCTCCCGGAGTTCAACGCCTACATGGCGTTTGTCAGGGACGTAGTTTTTATCAAAACGATGCCAACACTCAGTGACCTGGCTTCTTGCAGAGTTGATAGTATGACCTTCCATTGGAGGAGGATGGCGTGTTGTAGTTGTTGCCGCGTGATCGTGGACTATTGTTGTTGCCGCGCCCACGCAAGCGGCTGTTGTGGCTGCGTCCTTTCTGTAAATTTTTATTATGTTTGAGATGCTTTATATTTTCAGTAAATTTTTAGATTTGACTATTATTCTATTAGAACAATCACTATCACACTAGACATGGAAAATGAGAACCGAGGGGCTTTTCTCTTTTTCTTTTGAGGGAAACCGAGGGGCTTTTCTCGAGATCTTCTTCTTGCACCTGGTCTGGCCCAATAAAGCCGTCAGGTCGAGCCCAGCCCAGCCCACATAAGGACCTCCACCAGTCCACCGTGCTCACAATCATCCGTTCACAAGCGGAAGCAGAGTATTTTTAAAAAAAAGCGGAAGCAGAGTGAGGAGGGAATCATGGCCGACGAAGGTGGAGATCGGTGCCCTCGCCGCCGCCGCCGCCGCAGTCTCCGTCGCTTCTCCTTCGGCATCCCTCGAGGTGCGTGCACTCCCTAGGACTATCCAGACACCTTTTCCCCCCACGGCCTATGTACGCTGGACCGGAAAAATCTCACGCAAGAACCCTAGAACTTTGAAAAGAACCATCAGACCCAAGGTGGCGCTTTTGAGAGGTCCTTTCTGGTTCTGTATGGAGAACTTCAGCTTCCTAGCTAGGTGGCCGTTGTTGAACTGAAACACAAGGGATTGAGCCGTACAATTTTGCAGCGCTTTGGTGTTTCTGAACAACTGGTATGGTTTTTTGTAGACTTCAGGAGTGGAGGTTGGAGGTATACTGATACTCCATTGAGGTTCAGATTGCGACAAAGATTGGATTTGTCACATCTAGACGAAGCGCGGCGTCTGATTATAGATGTCCCTAGCAGCACCCAAATAGTGTCAATATCTTGCTAGCTCATTGTATCACTAGTATTTTTTCATGTTATACTAGTAATTCAGTGTGTTCCTGTGCTTAAAACTAGTATCTCCGGAACCATGCACGCGTTAGCCATTTTTCCTTACAGCATGAACAATGTGTGGTGCCACGGTTGGTAGTACCTCTCAAGATTAGATGCGACCTACAGTCAGATAAACAATGCTGTTTTTTCTGTATCCCCAGCCCCGAGGGAATTTCACCCATTTAGCAACAGTCTCATACTTGAACCTTATCTATTTCTGCCGTTTCCAGAATTCATTAGTACATATTGTAGAGTGCTTAAGGAATGAAAGAGACATAAATGAGAACCTTTCTATTCTAACATTTTGGGAGGGAAGCATGACCAGCCAATGGCATCTTTCCTGGAAGTTGCTTGTGGTGTGCGGCGGGGATATGCTTCTCCTGGTTGGTTGTCATCGATCTGTTCCACGAACAGGGGATACCTTTGAAGCTTTGCGCCTCGACCTATCAAGTGAACCTGCAAAGTGGGTGAAGGTGGAAATGCTAGAGAATTGGGCAATCTTCATCAGCACCGATGAGTAAAGCCAGCCATTGTGTTGCATGAACCCAGAAAGATGGGGAGGAAGGAGCAACTACATATACTGCCTATTTCCATGATTCTAAAAATTGGATCACATTTGAGTTTTGAGGAGTCGCACCAGGGAGATGCCCCCAATCCAAACGACTTTATTCCCATAAGCAGGTGCAGTACGATGTTATCCGACGGTTGATAGTCTTGACCAGCAAGCTCTGAACTTTGATATGTGCGATTATGCTGGCGCTCCTCAGATTTATTTGGAGTATAATAACGGATTTGTGCTTGGTTTATAGCCTGTTGGTTCAGCATGTCTGAAAATGCTGTTCATCTTTATAAGCCAGCTCTACCAGCTTCTTACGAAAATTAACTCTTCCAGCAGAGAGCAGAGACTTTTGCAGCATGGATATATAGGAGATTTCATGGTGGCAGGAGTGCTGAAGCTTTTGCAGCTAGTTTCATCCTTAAGTTTTAGACCTTAATAAGAGGTGTTTATGGTGGCAAAGAGAACATGCTAAAATAAAAATAATACTAAAATGTGATCCTTCTTTCGAATAATACTAAAAATGTGATGCTTGTACTGAAAATGTCTCTTCTTCTTTTGCTGGAAATGAAATGTTTCAAGTGCATTTACAATTTCCATGAGGAGTGGAGGATATTTCTGATTGTGTTTGAGCTTTTAGATAATGAAATTTTCCTTCAGATACGTAACTTCTATTTAGTTTTCTTATCTCAAGACTTGCTTGGGATGCATGGTTTGGTTCTAGGTTGCAACAAAATGACCGGATACTTGTACTGATAAGGAAAATCACATGTTCTCTGTGCGTTTGCTCTTGAAAAATATTTGCTACAAGTATGTGTTCATTTTGGTCTAAAAGACTGAGCATTCATAAGTGTAGCACAGATTGGATGTACAGAAAAAAGAGTGGCAACTTGTATTTTTATTTTTACGGCTGAATTAAGGCTATGATATTTGTGAAGTTCTATTGGCAATGAGTGGATTAAAGCAAGTACCCATTGTGCGTTTAAAAATAAATAAATCTTAAATTTTTAAAAACTTGTTTCATTAGTAGTTTTAGTCTGTTCAAATTTGTTTTTCAGTGGAAAATTTGATTATATTCTATTACAGCAATCACCATCACACTGGACAGTGAAAATGAGAACGGACAGGCCTTGTCGAGCTATTCGGCCTAATAGGCTGTCAGGTCCAGCCAAGCCCACATAAAGTACCTCCAGCTTGCTCACTCTCTGTTCACGAGCGGAAGAGATCGCCGGCCCAATGAGGGGGGAATCATGGACGGTGCCGGAGGAGATCGCTGCTGCAGCCTTACCGACATTGTGGCCGTCGCTGTTGCTCCTCCTTCCGCATACATCGAGGTACGCACGCTCCCTAGGATGATCCCTACGTACCCTGGATTGGATTAATCTCACGCAACAAACCTATAACTTGGAAGAGGAACATGAGGATCTTAGCTCTAGCATGTAGGGGATAATTTACTGTGTTTATCTGATATGATAGAAATCTTAGCTGTAGCCTGTATGGAAATTTCCTTTTTGTTTCGTTTGGTCTGATGAGATAGCCAATCTCATTGAAGTAATTATTATTGATTATTGATGTGTTGGGATGGTGCAGTAGTTTAGATTGTAAAAGCGGAGGCTGGAGACATTTTTGGATATGCTGGATACGTTCAGGATGGGGAAGATTCTGATTATAGACACCGTGTCAACACCAGCAGTCTGCACAAACCTTATATTGGTTAATATCTTGCTGGCTCATTGTATCACTGCTATTTTTATGTTATAATTTAGTACGTTCCTACGCCTACAGCTAGTAGCAAGGATTAGCACGTCACTGTGTCTAAGCTATCTAAAAACTCACAGTATGTTGGCACACGTCACTGTCTAAGCTATCAAAGACTAGATGGGCCCTACAGTCAAATCAGCAATGCCGTTTTTATGAACGGGACAAGGAAGTTGTGTTTTATTCTTCCTTTTGGAGATTGAGAGCTTGTTTCCCTTGCTAGCTGGGGTACCGGTACAAGCAATTTCTTACTTAAACACCTCTTGAAACCAAGTAGGCAGCGGACCTAGCATAACTCGGTACCGATAAATTTATACACTGCTCTTCACGTAGCAATTTGTCTGAGTCACTCTGCTCAATTTTATAATAACCAGTTCATTCTTCTAATCTTCTTATTAAAAAATTACTGCAGAGAATCAGCAATCTGAACACGCTTCCTGCAATGTCCAAGCTCCAAGGATGGGCAGAATTCCCGGATGCCCTGCTTCCACTTGCCACCCTTGGCGTGTTGCCCTCTCCTCCTATCCGTCCAAATCTACATTGTGAACACGCTTCCCACCTCTCCAACTTCAACCCGACACCCCTTTGTGCTCTCCTCGTCCTCACCCATTTAGCAACAGTCTCATACTTGAACCTTATCTATTTCTGCCGTTTCCAGAATTCATTAGTACATATTGTAGAGTGCTTAAGGAATGAAAGAGACATAAATGAGAACCTTTCTATTCTAACATTTTGGGACAACATGACCAGTACCTTGCTGCTATCTTACTCGAAATGAACCACTGATTTCGCATGCTCTTCATGCACACTATATATGTTTGCACAATTCTCTGCAATAAATAATATGCACATATCTAGAATTTCACAGCATATAGTATATAGCAAAGTAGAACAATAAATTCCTTTTCGAATTTCCAAAGTCAAAATATTGAAAATACGTCACCTCATTGGTTTGCTAGACATATATCATTTGGCATGCCATTATTTACTTGAAATGTATCCTCTATACAAGATCTTGATGGAAATGTTTAATAGCCCAAAAAACAAGGATATCTATCGCTAATGTTTGAACAACATGCACAACATCCCTGTTTACTGGTCATTTATTTGTGTGAATTATAAAAAATTGACGTCCAGTATAATTACATCACCACCCATCATATTCAATTGAGTAACAGAATTATATAAATCCAAGTAATATTTTTGCTGTCTAACTGTTCTTGCTGACCTTAATTTCACCGAATCACAGCTGGAACACATCAAATTCACATCAAGTCGTAAGAAATTGGTCCTATTCCTGCTGGACTTTCGGAAGGCTCCGCTTGCTAGAAAGAAGGACTGAATTACTAGTCAGGGAACTTTTCTGTTATTTGTTCATTATGAAAGGCAGAGGTATATTATTTTAGGGAATATTATTATTATACATTTGTCACTGCAGCCCACATAATTTGGTAAGCCCGAATACACATCACTTGAGAAGAAGAAAAAATCAATATTAAAACCCACAAAGTATGTGTAGTGAAAAGAAAGAAAGGCATACAAAGCAGTGGGGTACATTAATTTCGGAGGCACGCAAGGCACGTTGCTTTCCATGTTCCTTATCTATTTCTGTGGTTTCCAGAATTCATTAGTACATATTGTAGAGTGCTTAAAGAATGAAAGAGACATAAATGAGAACCTTTCTATTCTAACATTTTGGGACAACATGATCAGAAGTTTGCTGTTATCTTACTGGAAATGAACCACTGTTTTTGCATGCTCTTAATGCACACTGTATATGTTTGCACAATTGTCTGCAATAAATAATATGCACATATCTAGAAGTTGCATCACATGTATACAGCTAAGTAGAACAAAGTAAATTGGTTTCCGAATTTCCAGAGTCAAAATATTGAAAATGCGACGCCTCATTGGTTTGGTCGACATGTATCATTTGGCATGCCATTATTTATTTGAAATGTATCTTTTATACAACATCTTGATGGAAATGTTTAATAGCCTGAAAAACAAGTATATCTATCACTAATGTTTGAGTGACATGCAAAACATCACTATTTACTGGTCATTTATTTGCGTGAATTCTTAAAAATGGATGGACAGTATAATTACATCACCACCCATCATATTCAATTGAGTGATAGAATTATGTAAATCCAAGTAACAATTTTTGCTGTCTAACTCTTCTTGCCGCCAATAATTTCACTGAGTCTCAGCTGGAACACATGAAACACGGACTTAATTACTAGTCAAGGAACTCGTGTCATTCGTTCATTATGAAAGACAGAGGTATATTATTGTAGGGAATATTATTATTATACAGTATGTCACTGCAGCCCACATAATTTGGTAAGCCTGAATACACATCACTTGAGAAGAAGAAAAACAATCAATATTAAAATCCACAAAGTATGCGTAATGAAAAGAAACAAAGACACGCAAAGCAGTGGAGGACATTAAGGTCAGAGGCCAATGGATATAAATACCGCACCACCTTGGTGGCATACCCTCCAAAGGAACAAACCACAGAGTTTCAGCAGAGAAGTGAAACCCACAACAGCTCTGCCTTCTTCCACCACCATGGCTGCCACTTTGTCTCCCATCATCGGTCTCCTCCTTATCCTGCTGCCACTAGCGTCCTCCTCCTCCTACATCAAGTTGCCGCTTGGAGGCAAGGTCCACCCTGAAGGGTATGTTTCTCAGATCCCATCATGGATCGTCCTTCTCAGACTTGAGGTTTTCTTTCGTTCTCATACTTGACATGCTTTTCTGTACCTCTGCAGTCACTTCTATGTTATGATGAACATTGGTGTACCCGCCAAGCCATACTTCTTGGGCATCGACACTGGCAGCAACCTCACCTGGCTGGAGTGCCAGCATCGCATCTGCAAGAACTGCAAGGTCTCAATAGTCAATACTGCCATATCACATACTATCTTGCACTTGCATCAAAGTCTCTAATATTTTGGGTACCTCTTTGCTTTGGTGCTGGATGACAGGGGCGACACCAACCGTACCATCTAAAAAAGCCTCACAACTTTGTGAAACGTGGAGATCCGTTATGTTGTGAACTGCTCAAAGACCTGCCTGGTCATAACAAGCTTCGGTGTACCAGGAAGGGTTCAGGCGAATGCCGCTACAAAATCCGGTACTTTGACGGGAAGTCATCAGAAGGTGTTATTGCCAGGGACATGGTCACTGTCCACACGGCCTCTCTCCATCAAGACACGTTGAGAGAACGGATTGACTTTGGGTACGACACTAACTGAAATGTTCTTGCGTGTGCAGTGCCTATTGGATTTGGATGTTGATGACGGTCACCTTTTGTTTTGTGCAGATGTGGATACAACCAGCAACCATGGAAGTCATCGGCCATAGATGGCATCCTTGGTCTTGGGATGGGAAGGGTAGGTTTTGTTGCACAACTCAAGGCGCGCAAGATGATCACCAAGGACATCATTGGGCATTGCCTCAGCATCAATGGAGGGGGCTACCTCTTTGTTGGGGACTATAACTTGCCCACCGACATAACCTGGGCTCCCATGAGAAAACACCAGTAAGCTAGTATTATTGGTGCTCATGTGTTCATCAAGTCTTGGGGTGTCAATTTCAGCGTTTGGTTATTTCTTCACCTCTGCGTAACTTCAATATGTATAGTTAGAGGAGGCTATCTTCGATATATTTTTCCATTTTATTTTCAAATGGTATATAAGACTGTTTATTTTTGCCAGGCATCATTACTATACACCTGGCCCAGGAAAACTATCCATTGAGGGAAAGCACATAGGCACGGATAAATTGGAGGTGGTCTTTGACAGTGGTGCAACATACACCTATGTACCTGACCAGACGTACAATCGCCTTCTTGCAGAAGTAAAGCCCAAATCACAATAATTTTGATTCCCTTATGTATTTTGAACAGATAAATGTGACATATTGAACTTTACTCTTTCCTCTTCGTTGGAATACAATAATTGCAACTTTATTTTTTCTTGATTATTGCACAGTTCGGAAGCAGGAACGATAATTATTATTCCCTTATGTATTCTACAATAATTTGGATCTTGCAGGTGAAAACTACTCTCAGCAAGTCACTTTCCAAGGTGCAAGATGCTCTGCTTCCTGTATGCTGGAAAGGGAGTAAGCCAATCAAATCAATAAAAGAAATCAAGGGGAAATTCAAGCCACTCTCGTTGGAATTTGACAACAAGGCGGTCATGCATATCCCTCCCGAAAACTACCTCGTCCACACGGTAAATCTTCAACGACCCAATTGATTGCATATTGTGGAACTTCAAATCATAGAAGGCAATACTCTGCATGTTTTGTGGCAGACACAAGGGAATGTATGCTTGGGCATCCTTAATGGATCAAAGTTTCCTGAAGGCCAAATGATGCGAATTGGAGGTGTGAAGTTGGCAGATATTGTCCGGTTTCTGATACTTTTACACCATGCATGTTTGCAGTAATGATTTTCATTTGGATCTTCTGGCTTGTAGATGTCTCAATGCAGGATTTACTGGTGATATATGACAAGGTGGAAAGGCGTATTGGATGGGTCAGTAAAAGTTGTCCTACTCCAGAAATACCATCAACCCACGTTCTCTGAGCATACTCGCCTTGTTACATCTTATCAACATCATCAGATTGTGTGGTAGATGTTCTCTGAAATGTGATTGTGTGCTATCTTCTCATGTCACGACTCACCTGGTGACTACTATTCATTGAATCGAAATCAAATTGCTATGTCAAAAGTATGTTTGTACTTAACATTGATGTTCTGTATCCCTAAACCCTAAACTTCCGAAATATCATCAATCTGTGTACTCCTGAACGTCCTCGCCTTGTTACATCTTATCAATGTCATCAGATTGTATGGTAGA
Organism: Triticum urartu; assembly: GCF_056163025.1. Classification (NCBI taxonomy): domain Eukaryota; kingdom Viridiplantae; phylum Streptophyta; class Magnoliopsida; order Poales; family Poaceae; genus Triticum; species Triticum urartu. The sequence continues at coordinate 26,440,583 of NC_141879.1, forward strand.
TCTTTGAAATCTGAATGTGTGCTACCTTGAGATCATGGCGCAGCTAACCTGGAGACTATTATTCATTGAATGGAAATCAAATTGCTATTTCAAAAGTATGTTTGTACTTAATTAATTTAATGTTGAATCTTCCATATCTATCTATCTATTATTATTTACTAAATTTAGAGCTAACAAAAGAAAAGAGTTACCCTAGAAATTCTCACAAAAAGTGAACATCTAACCATTCATTTTGGACGAACTCACAGAAAATTGATACACCTTTTGGAGATTGCTGACATGTGCCATCAGCACTACAAAAATACTTATATTTCATAAGACGAGATGGGATTACAATTAATGCCACAACAAAATTTTATTTTTATTTGAAATAGTAAAATTCATGTCACAAAAATATAATATCTCCCAGATAAAAACAAACATTAAATTAATCACTAGCATCATATGGTGCTAGCAAGGCATAGTTGAGATTGACCAACATGACCAGCTCAACATTTTCATTGACCAACGCCTCTGCCCCTGGCATATCTCTCTCAAGTTCAGACCCGCAGTTCTCGGCAGGCAGGACCGCCCTCTCCACACAACGAGGCAGCTCAAAGGACTGTAGCCCACCATTGCATCCATTGTAGTCCCTGATCATGGCATCACATGTGTTGAGGATTCTTACCATGACATCATAGTCCAACTTGCAGAAACTGAGGGCGCGCATCATCACTGTGCCCTTCGTGGAATTTTGTAGCATTTTCTCGACCTTACTACTGGCAGTAGGGATGCGTCCTTTTAGGTTGTCGATGGCGATGAGTACCAGGTTATTGTGGTCCTTAGCCTTGAAGCTCCGATTGTCTGACTGGAGGGTTGACAAGCAAAATTACTGCGTGACATTATCGAGGTTGAAGCTGTAGCTCGAGGCATTCTTGCATGCTTCCACCATGAGGTCGGTCTCCTTGGGCTTGCCACTGCCGATATCATTGGCTTGGGCAGTGATGGCCATGGAAAGGAGCATGGAAATGATGGCGTACAAGGCCATGGGGGTTGTCGACATTGTTGCCATTGTGGGAAAGATATGTAGAAGCCTCAGACTATATTGAAGCCAAAAGAGGTGGAGATAAATGGATATAGAAGGATGTGTATGGCACAGATGGATAGATGTTGGTTTACACTAGGTTGGGATTTATTTATAATACATGCAACGGGTTTTCATAAATGCAGAATGCTCATTCTTGATATCCTAGTATTAATGCTCATGGATCTGCATATTAGTTTTCAATCTATGCACATATATGTATGTATTACTGCTCTTTTTGGATATCCTAGTATTCATGCCCTCTCTATTCGCACATACGCCGACTCATTTTACATCATCACACATATTTAGAATTTTACATACATCTAACTTAAATATATTTATTAATGTAACACATCTATCTTTATCATGGATATCCAACTGATTATTGTCAACTGAACACATTTTGGATATCCCCATATTTAACATATCAAACTTGCATTGTTGTGTTTGTCGGTTATAAGTCAAATCACTTTATGTATTGCCACCCTTTGACTCCAAAGTGGTCCCCTCAAAACAGAAGATACCCAACTGACACGAGGCGATGAGGCTTTTCTCTCTCCGCAGCACATCGTCATGAAGTCTCCTTAGATCGCCGTGTGTGGCCTCTACCGCTGCCTTAGGTAGGATTGGTTCACCGGGGATATGCCATTTTTTCGCACCGGGGATAGGTATACAGTCTTGAACCCGAGGCTGCTGAGGCAGCTGGATCATAGAAGCAGCTTTGTTGCCTTTCCTCGGTCTCTTCCTATGCTTCTTTGGTACCGGAAGGTCGTCTATATTACGTTCAGCCTCCGGAGGCGGCAATTCAGGCACCGACTCATGACGCTCAAACCCTGAGTACTCATCATAGGCGCCAGTATTGAGATACTGTTGAGTGTCATCCTCATCCTCATCCTCATCTATGGCGAAGTCATCAGTGACTAATGGAGCCTCTTCCTCACCCCGTCCGCTATCACCCAGCACGACAGCCGACGCTAATTGGGTAGGTGGGGTGTTGATGTTCATACCTTGCTGAGGCTGCATGCTCGTCGGTGTGCTCCCGGCCGCCCATTGCAATCGCCAAGACGCGGTCTCGTCGTCATCCCCCCTAGTAGTGGAGGAGCGAAATTCTCGTGGCCCGTTTTGACACTGGCCACGGAAACCTTGAAGACGTCAGGGGGGATCGGCCTGCTATGGAACAATGGTTAATTCGGCTTCATTATCGTCGCCTTCCCCATGTCCACCTTCTGGTCGCTGATGGTGTACAATATGGTGCACGGGGTTACGTCGGCCTGCAAAGACATGTCTGCGATGTGAGACATCCGAAAGGCAACGAAAACGGGGGATTATACATTTATTGAAGAGGGCCGGTGTGACACATACCGTGAGAGGGTCGAGGTCAGCCAAAGACAAACCACCGCCGAGCACGTCCGAGACGGAGGACGGGCTGCTATGAGTAGGTGCGGGAGCCGGTGTAGGAGCTGGTGCGGGAGCCGGTGCATGTGCTGGTGCGACGCTAGTCGAGCTGCTCCCGAAGAAGTAGGCAAGGGGAAAATCCGTTGCATTTTTTTCTGGATTTTGCCTGCTCCAACTGACAACGGTCGGAACCAAGACACCAGACATATCTGCAATCGCCTGTTTTGCGGCAGCTACCGCTGTTGAGACTGGCTCAGCTAATTTCTTCTTAACCGCAATCTCAACCTTCTTGTCGATTTTTCTTCAGTTAACCTCCTTCTTTCCTTTCTCTCCACCGTGGTCTCATGGTAGTACTTCTTCCACGTGGCGCCATCTCCGACACCGTGCACGCGTCCATACGACAGCCGAGTGTCCACCGGGAGTCCTTTCAATATGTTCAACGCCCGGTTGAATGCGGTGTCCCAGTTGGGCCTCGCTGACGCCTCAGACGGCGAGTCGCTTTCGGCCGCAATCCTGTGCTGCTCTCTCTGCAAAAGGAACAAGGATCGTTTACAAATATGACTAAACGTGCAGTCGAATTGATTAGAAACTAAAATTACCAGCAGTCTCATGAACTCCGTCGTGACCGGGTCCGTCTCGAAAACCTTCTTGACTGGGTCCCAATGGTACCGGGCCCTAAGGACGTGATAACCCACAAGTATAGGGGATCAATTGTAGCCTCTTTTGATAAGTAAGAGTGTTGAACCCAACGAGAAGCTAAAGGTAGAACAAATATTCCCTCAAGTTCTATCGACCGATACAACTCTACGCACGCTTAACGTTCGCTTTACGTAGAACAAGTATGAAATTAGAAGTACTTTGTAGGTGTTTTTAGATAGGTTTGCAAGATAATAAAGAGCACGTAAATAAAAAGTAGGGGATGTTTAGATAAAGAAGCAATAAAGTTAGTATAGCGAGTGTGGAAAATTGGTGGTAGGAGTTGTGAAATTGTCCCTAAGCAATTGACTACTTTACTAGACCGATAGCAAGTTTTATGTGGGAGAGGCCACTGCTAGCATGTCATCCCTGACTTGGAATTCTATGCACTTATGATTGGAACTATTAGCAAGCGTCCGCAACTACTAACGTTCATTAAGGTAAAACCCAACCATAGCATTAAGATATATTGGTCCCCCTTCAATCTCGTATGCATCAATTTCTATGCTAGGTTGAAGCTTCTGTCACTCTTGCCCTCCAATACATAGTCCTATCAACATACAACTAACCCTATGGTGTGATCCACGCGCGCGCTCATATGATGGGTACCAAAGGATAACAACATAACCGCAAGCAAATTAAACCAATCATAGCAATTCACCAATCACCGATAGGACAACGAAAATCTACTCAATCATCATAGGATGGCAACACATCATTGGATAATAATATGAAGCATAAAGCACCATGTTCAAGTAGAGGATACATCGGGTTGCGGGACAGTGGACCGCTGTAGATAGATGGGGGGAAGGTGATGGAGATGTTGGTGAAGATGACGGTGGTGTTGGTGTAGATCGCGGTGATGATGATGGCCCTCGGCGGCGTTCCGGCGCCACCGGAAGCGAGGGGGAGAGAGCCCCCTTCCTTCTTCTTCTTCCTTGACCTTCTCCCTAGATGGGAGAAGGGTTTCCCCTTTGCTCCATGGTCTCCATGGCGTGGGAGGGGCGAGAGCCCCTCCGAGATTGGATCTGTCTCTCTGTCTCTCTATTTCTGCGTTCCCTGATTTTGCCATTTCACCGTTTCTTAAATTCCCGGAGATCCGTAATTCCGATTGGGCCGAATTTTGGACACGATCTCTATCCGGATATTAGCTTTATTGTGACGAAAGAAGGGCAGCAACCGCCTTATGGGGTGGCCACGAGGGACCAGGGCGCGCCTGACCCCCTGGGGCGCTGATGTCTAATACGCAACCTTCCCCTTGTAGACGTTGTTGGGCCTGTAAGTGCATAGGTTTGTAGGACAGTAGCAAATTTCCCTCAAGTGGATGACCTAAGGTTTATCAATCCGTGGGAGGCGTAGGATGAAGATGGTCTCTCTCAAACAACCCTGCAACCAAATAACAAAGAGTCTCTTGTGTCCCCAACACACCCAATACAATGGTAAATTGTATAGGTGCACTAGTTCGGCGAAGAGATGGTGATACAAGTGCAATATGGATGGTAGATATAAGTTTTTGTAATCTGAAAATATAAAAACAGCAAGGTAGCAAGCGATAAAAGTGAGCGTAAACGGTATTGCAATAATAGGAAACAAGGCCTAGGGTTCATACTTTCACTAGTGCAAGTTCTCTCAACAATAATAACATAGTTGGATCACATAACTATCCCTCAACATGCAACAAAGAGTCACTCCAAAGTCACTAATAGCGGAGAACAAACGAAGAGATTATGGTAGGGTACGAAACCACCTCAAAGTTATTCTTTCCAATCAATCCGTTGCGCTATTCATATAAGTGTCACAAACAGCGCTAGAGTTCGTACTAGAATAACAACTTAAGACACAAATCAACCAAAACCCTAATGTCACCTAGATACTCCAATGTCACGTCAAGTATCCGTGGGTATGATTATACGATATGCGGCACACAATCTCAGATTCATCTATTCAACCAACACATAGAACCTCAAAGAGTGCCCCAAAGTTTCTACCGGAGAATCACGACGAAAACGTGTGCCAACCCCTATGCATAGGTTCATGGGCAGAACCCGCAAGTTGATCACCAAAACATACATCAAGTGAGTCACGTGATATCCCATTGTCACCACAAATACGCACGGCAAGACATACATCAATTGTTCTCAAATCTTTAAAGACTCAATCCGATAAGATTACTTCAAGGGGAAAACTCAATCCATTACAAGAGAGTAGAGGGGGAGAAGCAACATAAGATCCAACTATAATAGCAAAGCTCGCGATACATCAAGATCGTGCCAAATCAAGAACACGAGAGAGAGAGAGATCAAACACATAGCTACTTGTATATACCCTCAGCCACGAGGGTGAACTACTCCCTCCTCGTCATGGAGAGTGCCGGGATGATGATGATGGCCACCGGTGAGGGTTCCCCCCTCCGGCAGGGTGCTGGAACATGGTCCCGATTGAATTTTGGTGGCTACAGAGGCTTGCGGTGGCGGAACTCCCGATCTAATCTCCCTTCTGGAAGTTTTAGGATACATAGGTATATATGGGTGCAGGAAGTACGTCGGTGGAGCTTCGGGGGCCCCACGAGGCAGGGGGCGCGCCCTAGGGGGGTGGGCGCGCCCCCACCCTCGTGAGCACCTCCCTTTGCTCCCGACGTGGGTTCCAAGTCCATCTGGTAGCTTTCCTTCCAAAAATAACTTCTCCAGTTGATTTTGTTCCGTTTCGACTTCGTTTGATATTCCTTTTCTTCGAAATACTGAAAGAGGCAAAAAACAGCAAATCTGGGCTGGGCCTCCGGTTAATAGGTTAGTCCCAAAAATAATATATAAGTGGATAATAAAGCTCAATATTGCCCAAAACTGTAGATAATATAGGATGGAGCAATCAAAAATTATAGACACGTTTGAGACGTATCAGGCATCCCCAAGCTTAATTCCTGCTCGTCCTCGAGTAGGTAAATGATAAAAAGAATAATTTTTGATGTGGAATGCTAGTTGGCATAATTCCAATGTAATTCTTCTTACTTGTGGTATGAGTATTCAGATCCAAAAGATTCAAGACAAAAGTTCATATTGACATAAAAATAATAATACTTCAAGCATACTAACAAAGCAATCATGTCTTCTCAAAATAACATGGCCAAAGAAAGTTATCCCTACAAAATCATATAGTCTGGCTATGCTCCATCTTCCCCTCACAAAATATTTAAATCATGCACAACCCCAATGACAAGCCAAGCAATTTTTTCATACTTATGACATTCTCAAAACTTTTTCAATCTTCACGCAATACATGAGCGTGAGCCATGGACATAGCACTATACGTGGAATAGAATGGTGGTTGTGGAGAAGACAAAAAGGAGAAGATAGTCTCACATCAACTAGGCGTATCAATGGGCTATGGAGATGCCCGTCAATACATATCAATGTGAGTGAGTAGGGATTGCCATGCAACTGATGCACTAGAGCTATAAGTATATGAAAGCTCAACAAAGGAAACTAAGTGGGTTGATACGTCTCCGTCGTATCTACTTTTCCAAACACTTTTGCCCTTGTTTTGGACTCTAACTTGTATGATTTGAATGGAACTAACCCGGACTGACGCTGTTTTCAGCAGAATTGCCATGGTGTTGTTTTATGTGCAGAAAACAAAAGTTCTCGGAATGACCTGAAACTCCACGGAACACCTTAGAATAAATAATAAAAAATCCTCGCCAAAGATGAAGACCAGGGGGCCCACACCCTGCTCACGAGGGTGGGGGGCACGCCCTCCCCCCTGGGCGCGCCGCCCTACCTTGTGGGCCCCCTGGTGGCCCTCCGACGCCAACTCCAATCCATATATTGGCTTTCGGGGAGAAAAAAACAGAGAAAAAGAATCATCACGTTTTACGATACGGAGCCGCCGCCAAGCCCTAATCTCTCTTGGGAGGGCTGATCTAGAGTCCGTTCGGGGCTCCGGAGAGGGGGATTCGTCACCATCGTCATCATCAACCATCCTCCATCACCAATTTCATGATGCTCACCGCCGTGCGTGAGTAATTGCATCGTAGGCTTGCTGGACGGTGATGGGTTGGATGAGATTTATCATGTAATCGAGTTAGTTTTGTTAGGGTTTGATCCCTAGTATCCACTATGTTCTGAGATTGATGTTGCTATGACTTTCCTATGCTTAATGCTTGTCACTAGGGCCCGAGTGCCATGATTTCAGATCTGAACCTATTATGTTTTCATGAATATATGTGTGTTCTTGATCCTATCTTGCAAGTCTATAGTCACCTACTATGTGTTATGATCCGGCAACCCCGAAGTGACAATAATCGGGACCACTCCCGGTGATGACCATAGTTTGAGGAGTTCATGTATTCACTATGTGCTAATGCTTTGTTCCGGTTCTCTATTAAAAGGAGGCCTTAATATCCCTTAGTTTCCAATAGGACCCCGCTGCCACAGGAGGGTAGGACAAAAGATGTCATGCAAGTTCTTTTCCATAAGCACATATGACTATATTCGGAATACATGCCTACATTACATTGATGAACTGGAGCTAGTTCTGTGTCACCCTATGTTATGACTGTTACATGACGAACCACATCCGACATAATTATCCATCACTGATCCGGTGCCTACGAGTTTCCATATACTGGTTTACGCTTATTTACTTTTCCGTTGCTACTGTTACAATCACTACAAAAATACCAAAAACATTACTTTTGCTGTCTTTACTTTAGTTACCGTTACCACCACTATCATATTACTGTGCTACTAAACACTTTGCTGCAGATACTAAGTTTCCAGGTGTGTTTGAATTGAAAACTCAACTGCTAATACTTGAGAATATTCTTTGGCTCCCCTTGTGTCGAATCAACAAATTTGGGTTGAATACTCTACCCTCGAAAACTGTTGCGATCCCCTATACTTGTGGGTTATCAAGACCATTTTCTGGCGCCGTTGCCAGGGAGCATAGCTCTATTCTTTGAGTCACTTGGGATTTATATAAAGAACTTGAAAGACGACAAGACAACAATTTATCCCTCAACTACGAGGGGAGGTAAGGAACTGCCATCTAGCTCTGCACTGGATTCACCTTCTGTTATGAGTAAGCTAGCGACACCTAAACCTGCTTCTGCTATTCGTTCCGATATGTCGCATGTTATTGATGATGCCACTTCTGCTATGCATGATACTTATGATGAAACTACTTCTATGCTTGATACTACTGTGCCCCTTGGTGAATTTCTAGATGAGAAAATTTCTAGGTCTAGAGAAAGAGAAATTATTGAAACTGAACACGATGATGTTAGTGATGATGATAATATGCCTGCTATTCCTGAGGGTTATCTTTTTAATGTTGAATCTACTGAAGTTATTCTTTCTTGCCAGGATAGTCTTGAACATAAGAGGTTGCTAGTTAAGTGGAGTAAAGAATCTTTTAGAGATAGGATGAGACCCGACCCTGCTTTTGCTACTTCACCTATCTGTGTTCCCGATCAGGATTATTATGATTTTTATGTTGATCCAGATATAATTACTTTGGTTGAATCTGATCCTTTTTATGGCTATGAATCTGAAACTGTTGTGGCACATCTTCGTAAGTTAGATGATATAGCTGCCCTGTTTACTAATAATGAGAGATCGTGCTACCTTTATTTACTCAAAATATTTCCATTCTCATTAAAGGGTGATGCTAAGAAATTATTTAATTCCCTTGATCCTGGTTGTGTGCAAAGTCCCCAGGATATGATTTATTACTTCTCTGCTAAATATTTCACTGCTCATAAGAAACAAGCTGCTTTGAGGGATATATATAACTTTGTGCAAATTGAAGAAGAGAGTCTCCCACAAGCTTGGGGGAGGCTTCTCAAGTTACTTAATGCTTTGCCTGATCATCCTATTAAGAAACCTGAAATATTTGATATCTTTTATAATGGACTAACTGATGCTTCCAGAGATTACCTGGATGGTTGTGCTGGTTCTCTTTTCAGGGAAAGAACACCGGATGAAGCTGAAATTCTATTGAATAATATGTTGGCAAATGAAAATAATTGGGCAACTCCCGAGCCAACTCACGAGCCAACTCCTGAGCCAATTACTAAGCCTATTCCTAAACCAACTCCGAAGAAGAGAGGTGTTCTATTTCTCAGTCCCGAAGATATGCAGGAGGCAAAGAAATCCATGAAAGAAAAAGGTATTAAATCTGAAGATGTTAAGAATTTACCTCCTATTGAAGAAATACATGGTCTTAATTTACCGCCTGTTGAAGAAGTATATGATCTCAATTATTTATTTACTGAAGAACCTCTTGATATCCCGACACAGGTAGTAAAGGTAAATTCTCTCTATAGATATGATAAAGCTGAAGTCCCTCCTACTAAAATTTCTAGTCAGTGCTTGGATGAGTTTGATGACTTTATGTTTAAGCAAGATGACTTTAATGCTTATTTTGGTAGACAATGAAAACAGAATACCTTTATGATTAAACGCTTCAGTGATTATATGGCTAATATTAGAGGTGAACTTAAACTTGTTAGCAAACATGTTTCTATGGTTACCACTCAAGTAGAACAAGTACTTAAAGCTCAGAAAGAAGTGCTTGATGAAATGAATAGTAAGAAAAATGATTATGCTATTAGAGTGGCTACTAGAACTGGTAGAATGACTCAGGAACCTTTGTATCCTGAAGGCCACCCTAAGAGAATCGATCAAGATTCTCAAAGAAATAATATTGATGCACCTAGTTCTTATAAAAGGAAGAAAAAGAAAAATGATAGAACTATGCAAACTTCTAGTGAACCTATTGCTGAACCACCTGATAATCCAAATGATATCTCTATGTATGATGCTGAAACACGCTCAGGTGATGAACATGAACCTAGTGAAAATGTTAATGATGATGTTCATGACGATGCTCAACCTAGTAATGATAATGATGTAGAAGTTGAACCTGCTGTTGATCTTGATAACCCACAATCAAAGAATCAACGTTATGACAAAAGAGACTTTGTTGCTAGGAAACATGGTAAAGAAAGGGAACTATGGGTTCAGAAACCCATGCCTTTTCCTCCCAAACCATCCAAGAAAAAGGATGATGAGTTTTTTGAGCGCTTTGCTGAAATGATTAGACCTATCTCTTTGCGTATGCGATTGACTGATGTGCTCAAAACAAATCCTTATGCTAAGTATATGAAGGATATCATTACTAATAAAAGAAAGATACCTGAAGCTGAAATTTCCACCATGCTTGCTAATTATACTTTTAAGGGTGGAACACCAAAGAAACTTGGAGACCCAGGAGTACCTACTATACCATGCTCCATTAAAAGAAATTATGTTAAAACTGCTTTATGTGATCTTGGAGCCGGTGTTAGTGTTATTCCTCTCTCTTTATATCGTAGACTTGACTTGAATAAGTTGACACCTACTGAAATATCTTTGCAAATGGCTGATAAATCAACTGCTATACCTGTCGGTATTTGTGAGGATGTGCCTGTTGTGGTTGCAAACGTTACTATTTTAACGGACTTTGTTATTCTTGATATTCCCGAGGACGATAGTATGTCTATTATTCTTGGAAGACCTTTCCTTAATACTGTAGGGGCTGTTATTGATTGCAACAAAGGCAATGTCACTTTTCATGTTAATGGTAATGAGCATACGGTACACTTTCCGAGGAAACAACCTCAAGTTCATAGTATCAACTCTATTGGAAAAATTCCATCGATTATATTTGGAGGTTTTGAATTTCCTGTCCCCACTGTTAAGAAGAAATATGATATACTTAATATTGGGGATGTCCATATCCCCGTTGAGGTAACATAGTGTTATTCGAAATTTCTCCGGTTCCATGGTTATCGGAATGAGTTTGTTAACAAGACTTGATCAACCTTGTTAGTGGATTCTTTTTGATGAGCATGAGATGGATGAAACTAGAAGCACAACCTTCTGTACCCTCTTTATATTTTCTGTTACTTAGTAGAAATAAAGTAAAAATAGTATTTTTCTGTCTGTTTCCTGATTTATCCGTGCAATATAAAAATATCCTGAAAATAAAAGTCCTCAGAATGCCATGCCAATTTAATATGATTTTTTCGGGAATCTTTGAGGATTTTTAGTGCGAAAATTACCGCGGGGGGAGCTGCCACCTGGCCACGAGGGTGGAGGGCGCGCCCTACCCCCCTGGGCGCGCCCCCCTACCTCGTGGGCCCACGGTGGCCCTCTTCCACTAATCCCTGCACCCATCTTCTTCCTCTGCCTCACACAAACCCGAAAAACCAACTCAAGCTCGTGTTCCAGCCACTTTTGCTGCGATTTTCGATCTCCCTGCTCAAAGCACCTCTCGCAAAACTGCTTGGGGAGATTGTTCATTGGTATATGACTCCTCCATTGGTCCAATTAGTTTTTGTTCTAGTGCTTTATTCATTGCAAATTTGTGCTGCATAGGTGACCATGTTCTTGAGCTTGCATGTCAAATTTATATGGTTCCAAGTAGTTCTAATGCTTGACATATGCTCTAGGCACTTGTATGAGTAGTTGCTATCAGTTTTATTGAAGCTGGTTCACTTTTGTTTGAAGTTACTAAAAAATTCAGAATTATTTTTCAGAGAAAACAATATGCTTAGGAAGATGTTCCAAGGTGGTTCTTCAAGGAAGCAAGGTCCCAGGCTTGCAATGCGTGATGGTGACGAGGAACCACCAAGAGACGCTCTCGTGAGGCCCTGTGAATGGCCTTCGGAAAATTTTATGAATCAAGTGGGAATTAAATAAGAATTCTACGCATATTTGCGTAATGCTGGTCTTGAGGACTTTGAAGCTGATAAATGCCCCCAGTATCGTGATCTCACAAGTTCATTTGTGGGGAGGTTTGAGTTTTCATCTTCGCATAATTCTCCTTCAGTCATGTTTGACCTTTATGACAAATCTTATACCATGGACTTAGAGGATTTCACTCGTGCATGCAAACTTCCATCTTGGGGTAGTATCAGGGATCCCCCTAAATCTGAATATAGAGACTTTCTTGCTAGAATAACTGTGGGGGAATCTAGAGATATAGCGTAGGCCACTATAGGGAGCATTCACTTTCCTGCTATACATTATTCTGCTCTCTTCATTGGTAGATGCATAAATGCTAAGGATGAAGCATGCCACATGTGTGCCCCTGATCTCAGCATTCTCAGAAGTGTTGTGTTAGGGGACCAATCTTATCATATGGGAGCCATTGTAGCTCGTAGGTTGCATCATAATAGACATAACGGAGATTTCTTTGGAGGAATTTATGCAACCCGCTTGGCTAATTTTCTTGATGTAGACATTCGTGAGGGTGACATGGAGTTACCCCCCTTCTTATTTAGATCTTGATTCTATGTTTTCCCACCAGTTCATTGAGAGGACTGACCACCTTTCTAGTATCGACTAATCTTTAACAAACGGCATGTTGTCCGTGTTACTCTTCCTGCTCCTACCTTCTATGATTTTCAGGCGAGAGGAAAATATATTATTACCAGAGAGGAGGCAGATGAGTATGAGAGGAGAGCGGAGGCAGCTCGACGCCATGCTGCTGCTCAGGAGGTGGTAGCCGCTGCATCGCAGTATGACCCCAGCTACACCTATGGGTATCAGCCAGGCTATCCCTGGCAATAGAACAACTTAGGCCAAAAGCCTAAGCTTGGGGGAGTACGTATTTCCCACCGACATTACATTTATCTTCACACACTCATTGCTAGATGTCGGTGCTCATACTCTTTCACTGTAATATCCATGTTAGTCTAAATTTCTGTTTCTAGCTTTTTTCTTGTGTGTTTGATAAACCTTAAAAAAACAAACAAAAAATTAGTTAGTCTACTTTCCATGCTTGTAGTAGAATTAAAAATAAAACCCAAAAACATTTCCCGTTCTTCTTTTGCTTGTTGGGAGCTTTCCCGTGTAAATAGTTTTTATTTTTCTTTTCTTTTCTTTGGGGGGCGAGAAGACTATATTGAAAATGCTTAGTGGCTCTCATATGCATGATCGTTTATTTAACTTAGAGCCCATATTACTTGTCTTCTCTCTTGAGTTGAATGCTTGTAGATTCCAGCTTAGTCCAATGCACGTGCACTATTATTATACACACCGTTCGGTCGTGCAAGTGAAAGGCAATAATGATGATATATGATGGACTTATTGGGATGAGAAAGGCTGGTATGAACTCGACCTCTCTTGTTTTTGTAAATATGATGATTCATTGTTCCTGATTCAGCTATTATGAAGTAAACATATTTTCAATGACATTTAGAGATTATAGTTGCTTGTGCCATGCTTGATTAGCTATGAGTTATAATGGTTTACCTTGCGTGCCAACATGCTATTGAGATGATTATGTTATGGTATGATGGGATGGTATCCTCCTTTGAATGAATTGAGTGACTCGACTTGGCACATGTTCACGCATGTAGTTGAATCAAATCAACATAGCCTTCATGATATTTATGTTCATGGTGGATTATATCCTACTCATGCTTATATTCGGTGTAAATTAATTTTAATGCATGTTTACGACTGTTGTCGCTCTCTCAGTTGGTCACTTCCCAGTCTTTTGCTAGCCTTCACTTGTACTAAGCGGGAATACTGCTTGTGCATCCAACTCCTTAAACCCCAAAGTTGTTCCATATGAGTCCACTATACCTTCCTATATGCGGTATCTACCTGCCGTTCCAAGTAAATTTGTATGTGCCAAACTCTAAACCTTCAAATAATCATTCTGTTTTGCATGCTCGAATAGCTCATATATCAACTAGTGCTGCCCTTATCTTCCGTGTGAGGCGGGTTATTCTCAAGAGGAGTGGACTCCGCTCCTCATTCACGAGAAAATGGCTGGCCACCGGGATGCCCAGTCCCATGCTTTATGCAAACTAAATCAAAATAATTGCAAACAAAACTCCCCTTGGGACCCGTTGAATGTTGGAGGCACTCGTTGTTTCGAGCAAGCCATGGATTGATGCTTGTGGAGGAAGGGGAGTATAAACTTTACCATTCTGTTTGGGAACCGCCTATAATCTGTTTAGCATGGAAGATATCATCATCTCTTAGTTGTTATGTTGACAATGAAAGTATGCCGCTCAAAATATAATTTATCTCTATTTCAAAACCGAGCTCTGGCACCTCTACAAATCCCTGCTTCCCTCTGCGAAGGGCCTATCCATTTACTTTTATGTTGAGTCATCACCCTTCTTATTAAAAAGCACCCGCTAGAGAGCACACTGTCGTTTGCATTCATTATAATTGTTGGGGAACGTAGTAATTTCAAAATTTTCCTACGCACACGCAAGATCATGGTGATGCATAGCAACGAGAGGGGAGAGTGTTGTCTACGTACCCTCGTAGACCGAAGCGGAAGCATTGATGCAACCTAGAGGAAGTAGTCGTACGTCTCCCGGTACAACCGATCCAAGCACCGTTACTACGGCACCTCCGAGTTCTTGGCACACGTTCAGCTCGATGACGCTCCCCGGGCTCCGATCCAGCAAATCTTCGGGGAGGAGTTTCGTCAGCACGACGGCGTGGTGATGATCTTGATGTTCAACTATCGCAGGGCTCCGCCTAAGCACCGCTACAATATGACCGAGGTGGAATATGGTGGAGGGGGGCACCGCACACGGCTAAGGAACGATCACGAAGATCAACTTGTGTGTTCTAGGGTGCCCCCTGCCACCGTATATAAAGGAGCAAGGGGGAAGGCCGGCCGGCCCTGGGGCGCGCCAAGGAGAGGGGGGGAGTCCTCCTCCTAGTGGGAGTAGGACTCCCCTTTCCTAGTCCAACTGGGAATAGAAAGGGGAAGGAAAGAGAGGGAGAGGGAGAGGGAAAGGGGGGCCGCGCCCCCCCCTCCTAGTCCAATTCGGACTCCCCATGGGGGGGCGCGCCACCTCCTGTGCTGCTGCCCTCTCTCTCCCCTCAGGCCCACTAAGGCCCAATACTTCCCGGGGGGTTCCAGTAACCCCTCCGGCACTCCGGTTTTCTCCGAAACCACTCGGAACAATTCCGGTGTCCGAATATAGCCGTCCAATATATCGATCTTTACGTCTCGACCATTTCGAGACTCCTCGTCATGTCCATGATCACATCCGGGACTCCGAACAACCTTCGGTACATCAAAATACATAAACTCATGATGAAACTGTCATCGTAACCTTAAGCGTGCGGACCCTACGGTTCGAGAACAATGTAGACGTGACCGAGACACGTCTCCGGTCAATAACCAATAGCGGAACCTGGATGCCCATATTGGTTCCTACATATTCTGCGAAGATCTTTATCGGTCAGACCGCATAACAACATACGTTGTTCCCTTTGTCATCGGTATGTTACTTGCCCGAGATTCGATCATCGGTATCCTATACCTAGTTCAATATCGTTACCGGCAAGTCTCTTTACTCGTTCCGTAATACATCATCCCACAACTAACTCATTAGTTGCAATGCTTGCAAGGCTTAAGTGATGTGCATTACCGAGAGGGCCCAGAGATACCTCTCCGACATTCGGAGTGACAAATCCTAATCTCGAAATACGCCAACCCAACATGTACCTTTGGAGACACCTGTAGAGCACCTTTATAATCACCCAGTTACGTAGTGACGTTTGGTAGAACACAAAGTGTTCCTCCGGTAAACGGGAGTTGCATAATCTCATAGTCATAGGAACATGTATAAGTCATGAAGAAAGCTATAGCAACAAACAACACGATCAAGTGCTAAGCTAACGGAATGGGTCAAGTCAATCAGATCATTCACCTAATGATGTGATCCCATTAATCAAATAACAACTCCTTGTCTATGGTTAGGAAACATAACCATCTTTGATTAATGAGCTAGTCAAGTAGAGGCATACTAGTGACACTCTGTTTGTCTATGTATTCACACATGTATTATGTTTCCGGTTAATACAATTCTAGCATGAATAATAAACACTTATCATGAAATAAGGAAATAAATAATAACTTTATTATTGCCTCTAGGGCATATTTTCTTCAGTCTCCCACTTGCATTAGAGTCAATAATCTAGATTGCATAGTAATGATTCTAACACCCATGGAGTCTTGGTGTTGATCATGTTTTGCTCGTGGAAGAGACTTAGTCAATGGGTCTGCAACATTCAGATCCTTATGTATGTTGCAAATTTCTATGTCTCCCACCTGGACTAAATCCCGGATGGAATTGAAGCATCTCTTGATGTGCTTGGTTCTTTTGTGAAATCTGGATTCCTTCGCTAAGGCAATTGCTCTAGTATTGTCACAAAAGATTTTCATTGGACCCGATGCAATAGGTATGAAACCTAGATCGGATATGAACTCCTTCATCCAGACTCCTTCATTTGCTGCTTCCGAAGCAGCTATGTATTCCGCTTCACACGTAGATCCCGCCATGACGCTTTGTTTAGAACTGCACCAACTAACAGCTCCACCGTTTAAAGTAAACACGTATCTGGTTTGCGATTTAGAATCGTCCGGATCAGTGTCAAAGCTTGCATCAACGTAACCATTTACGATGAGCTCTTTTTCACCTCCATATATGAGAAACATATCCTTAGTCCTTTTCAGGTATTTCAGGATGTTCTTGACCGCTGTCCAGTGATCCACTCCTGGATTACTTTGGTACCTCCCTGCCAGACTTATAGCAAGGCACACATCAGGTCTGGTACACAGCATTGCATACATGATAGAGCCTATGGCTGAAGCATAGGGAACATCTTTCATTTTCTCTCTATCTTCTGCAGTGGTCGGGCTTTGAGTCTTACTCAATTTCACACCTTGCAATACAGGCAAGAACCCTTTCTTTGCTTGATCCATTTTGAACTTCTTCAAAACTTTGTCAAGGTATGTGCTTTGTGAAAGTCTAATTAGGCGTTTTGATCTATCTCTATAGATCTTAATGCCCAATATGTAAGCAGCTTCACCGAGGTCTTTCATTGAAAAACTCTTATTCAAGTATCCCTTTATGCTCTCCAGAAATTCTATATCATTTCCAATCAGTAATATGTCATCCACATATAATATTAGAAATGCTACAGAGCTCCCACTCACTTTCTTGTAAATACAGGCTTCTCCAAAAGTCTGTATAAAACCGAATGCTTTGATCACACTATCAAAACGTTTATTCCAACTCCGAGAGGCTTGCACCAGTCCATAAATGGATCGCTGGAGCTTGCACACTTTGTTAGCACCCTTTGGATCGACAAAACCTTCTGGTTGCATCATATACAACTCTTCTTCTAGAAATCCATTCTTAGCAACGAATGTCTTGTCTTCGGATCTGTGATAGAAGGTGTACCCAACAGTCTCCTTTGGGTATCCTATGAAGACACATTTCTCCAATTTGGGTTCGAGCTTATCAGGTTGAAGCTTTTTCACATAAGCATCGCAGCCCCAAACTTTAAGAAACGACAACTTTGGTTTCTTGCCAAACCATAGTTCATAAGGCGTCGTCTCAACGGATTTTGATGGTGCCCTATTTATTGTGAATGCGGCCGTCTCTAAAGCATAACCCCAAAACGATAGCGGTAAATCTGTAAGAGACATCATAGATCATACCATATCAAGTAAAGTACGATTACGACGTTCGGACACACCATTACGCTGTGGTGTTCCGGGTGGCGTGAGTTGCGAAACTATTCCGCATTGTTTCAAATGTACACCAAACTCGTAACTCAAATATTCTCCTTCACGATCAGATCGTAGAAACTTTATTTTCTTGTTACGATGATTTTCAACTTCACTCTGAAATTATTTGAACTTTTCAAACGTTTCAGACTTAGGCTTCATTAAGTAGATATACCCATATCTGCTTAAGTCATCTGTCAAGGTGAGAAAATAACGATATCCGCCACGAACCTCAATATTCATCGGACCACATACATCTGTATGTATGATTTCCAACAAATCTGTTGCTCTCTCCATAGTACTGGAGAACGGTGTTTTAGTCATCTTGCCCATGAGGCACGGTTCGCAAGTACCAAGTGATTCATAATCAAGAGGTTCCAGAAGTCCATCAGTATGGAGTTTCTTCATGCGTTTTACACCGATATGACCTAAACGGCAGTGCCACAAATAAGTTGCACTATCATTATCAACTCTGCATCTTTTGGCTTCAACATTATGAATATGTGTATCACTACTATCGAGATTCATCAAAAATAGACCACTCTTCAAGGGTGCATGACCATAAAAGATAATACTCATATAAATAGAACAACCATTATTCTCTGATTTAAATGAATAACCGTCTCGCATCAAACAAGATCCAAATATAATGTCCATGCTCAACGCTGGCACCAAATAACAATTATTTAGGTCTAATACTAATCCCGAAGGTAGATGTAGAGGTAGCGTGCCGACCGCGATCACATCGACTTTGGAACCATTTCCCACGCGCATCGTCACCTCGTCCTTTGCCAGTGTTCGCTTAATCCGTAGTCCCTGTTTTGAGTTGCAAATATTAGCAACAGAACCAGTATCAAATACCCAAGTGCTACTGCGAGCTCTAGTAAGGTACACATCAATAACATGTATATCACATATACCTTTGTTCACCTTGCCATCCTTCTTATCCGCCAAATACTTGGGGCAGTTCCGCTTCCAGTCTCCAATCTGCTTGCAGTAGAAGCACTCAGTTTCAGGCTTAGGTCCAGACTTGGGTTTCTTCTCCTGAGCAGCAACTTGCTTGCTGTTCTTCTTGAAGTTCCCCTTCTTCTTCCCTTTGCCCCTTTTCTTGAAACCAGTGGTCTTGTTGACCATCAACAGTTGATGCTCTTTCTTGATTTCTACCTCCGCAGCTTTTAGCATTGCAAAGAGCTCGGGAATTGTCTTATCCATCCCTTGCATATTATAGTTCATCACGAAGCTCTTGTAGCTAGGTGGAAGTGATTGGAGAATTCTGTCAATGACGCTATCATCCAGAAGTGTAACTCCCAGTTGAATCAAGTGATTACAATACCCAGACATCTTGAGTATATGCTCACTGACAGAACTGTTCTCCTCCATCTTGCAGCTATAGAACTTATTGGAGACTTCATATCTCTCAATCCGGGCATTCTTCTGGAATATTAACTTCAACTCCTGGAACATCTCATATGCTCCATGACGTTCAAAACGTCGTTGAAGTCCCAGTTCTAAGCCGTAAAGCATGGCACATTGAACTATCGAGTAGTCATCAGCTTTGCTCTGCCAGACATTCTTAACGTCGTCAGTTGCATCAGCAGCAGGCCTGGCACCCAGCGGTGCTTCCAAGACGTAACTTTTCTGTGAAGCAATGAGGATAATCCTCAAGTTACGGACCCAGTCCGCGTAATTGCTACCATCATCTTTCAACTTTGCTTTCTCAAGGAACGCATTAAAATTCAACGGAACAACAACACGGGCCATCTATCTACAATCAACATAGACAAGCAAGATACTATCAGGTACTAAGTTCATGATAAATTTAAGTTCAATTAATCATATTACTTAAGAACTCCCACTTAGATAGACATCCCTCTAATCTTCTAAGTGATCACGTGATCCAAATCAACTAAACCATAACCGATCATCACGTGAAATGGAGTAGCTTTCAATGGTGAACATCATTATGTGGATCATATCTACTATATGATTCATGCTCGACCTTTCGGTCTCCGTGTTCCGAGGCCATATCTGCATATGCTAGGCTCGTCAAGTTTAACCTGAGTATTCTGCGTGTGCAAAACTGGCTTGCACCCGTTGTAGATGGACGTAGAGCTTATCACACCCAATCATCACGTGGGGTCTGGGCACGACGAACTTTGGCAACGGTGCATACGCAGGGAGAACACTTCTTGATAATTAGTGAGAGATCATCTTAAAATGCTACCGTCAATCAAAGCAAGATAAGATGCATAAAAGATAAACATCACATGCAATCAATATAAGTGATATGATATGGCCATCATCATCTTGTGCTTGTGATCTCCATCTCCGAAGCACCTCCATGATTGCCATCGTCACCGGCGCGACACCTTGATCTCCATCGTAGCATCGTTGTCGTCTCGCCAATCTTATGCTTCTACGACTATCCCTACCGCTTAGTGATAAAGTAAAGCATTATAGGGCGATTGCATTGCATACAATAAAGCGACAACCATATGGCTCCTGCCAGTTGCCGATAACTCGGTTACAAAACATGATCATCTCATACAATAAAATGTAGCATCATGTCTTGACGATATCACATCACAAACATGCCCTGCAAAAACAAGTTAGACGTCCTCTACTTTGTTGTTGCAAGTTTTACGTGGCTGCTACGGGCTTAGCAAGAACCAATCTTACCTACGCATCAAACCACAATGATAGTTTGTCAAGTTAGTGCTGTTTTAACCTTCGTAAGGACCGGGCGTAGTCACACTCAGTTCAACTAAAGTTGGAGAAACTGACACCCGCTAGCCACCTGTGCGCAAAGCACGGCGGTAGAACCAGTCTCGCGTAAGCGTACGCGTAATGTCGGTCGGGGCCGCTTCATCCAACAATACCGCCGAACCAAAGTATGACATGCTGGTAAGCAGTATGACTTATATCGCCCAGAACTCACTTGTGTTCTACTCGTGCATATAACATCAAACCATAAAAACCTAGGCTCGGATGCCACTGTTGGGGAACGTAGTAATTTCAAAAATTTCCTACGCACACGCAAGATCATGGTGATGCATAGCAACAAGAGGGGAGAGTGTTGTCTACGTACCCTCGTGGACCGAAGCGGAAGCGTTGACGCAATGTAGAGGAAGTAGTCGTACGTCTTCCCGGTCCAACCGATCCAAACACCATTACTCCGGCACCTCCGAGTTCTTGGCACACGTTCAGCTCGATGACGCTCCCCGGGCTCCGATCCAGCAAAGCTTCAGGGAGGAGTTTTGTCAGCACGACGGCGTGGTGACGATCTTGATGTTCAACTGTCGCAGGGCTTCGCCTAAGCACCGCTACAATATGACCGAGGTGGAATATGGTGGAGGGGGGCACTGCAACGGCTAAGGAACGATCACGAAGATCAACTTGTGTGTTCTAGAGTGCCCCCTGCCCCCGTATATAAAGGAGCAAGGGGGAAGGCCGGCCGGCCCTGGGGCGCGCCAAGGAGAGGGGGGGAGTCCTCCTCCTAGTGGGAGTAGGACTCCCCTTTCCTAGTCCAACTAGGAATAGAAAGGGGGAAGGAAAGAGAGGGAGAGGGAGAGGGAAAGGGGGGCCGCCCCCCCCCCTCCTAGTCCAATTCGGACTCCCCTTGGGGGGGGTGCCACCTCCTGGGCTGCTGCCCTCTCTCTCCCCTCAGGCCAACTAAGGCCCAATACTTCCCCGGGGGGTTCCGGTAACCCCTCCGGCACTCCGGTTTTCTCCGAAACCACTCGGAACAATTCCGGTGTCCGAATATAGCCGTCCAATATATCGATCTTTACGTCTCGACCATTTCGAGACTCCTCGTCATGTCCATGATCACATCCGGGACTCCGAACAACCTTCGGTACATCAAAATACATAAACTCATCATGAAACTGTCATCATAACGTTAAGCGTGCGGACCCTACGGTTCGAGAACAATGTAGACATGACCGAGACACGTCTCCGGTCAATAACCAATAGCGGAACCTGGATGCCCATATTGGTTCCTACATATTCTGCGAAGATCTTTATCGGTCAGACCGCATAACAACATACGTTGTTCCCTTTGTCATCGGTATGTTACTTGCCCGAGATTCGATCGTCGGTATCCTATACCTAGTTCAATATCGTTTCCGGCATGTCTCTTTAATCGTTCCATAATACATCATCCCACAACTAACTCATTAGTTGCAATGCTTGCAAGGCTTAAGTGATGTGCATTACCGAGAGGGCCCAGAGATACCTCTCCGACATTCGGAGTGACAAATCCTAATCTCGAAATACGCCAACCCAACATGTACCTTTGGAGACACCTGTAGAGCACCTTTATAATCACCCAGTTACGTTGTGACGTTTGGTAGCACACAAAGTGTTCCTCCGGTAAACGGGAGTTGCATAATCTCATAGTCATAGGAACATGTATAAGTCATGAAGAAAGCTATAGCGACAAACAACACGATCAAGTGCTAAGCTAACGGAATGGGTCAAGTCAATCAGATCATTCACCTAATGATGTGATCCCATTAATCAAATAACAACTCCTTGTCTATGGTTAGGAAACATAACCATCTTTGATTAATGAGCTAGTCAAGTAGAGGCATACTAGTGACACTCTGTTTGTCTATGTATTCGCACATGTACTATGTTTCCAGTTAATACAATTCTAGCATGAATAATAAACATTTATCATGAAATAAGGAAATAAATAATAACTTTATTATTGCCTCTAGGGCATATTTCCTTCAATAATTGGTTTATATTGGGTATGACTTGACCGGATCTCTTTACCATGAATTACAATGTTTAGTCAGTCCTTGATCTTTAAAGGTGCACTGCATTTATGTTTTGCGGTCTCAGAAAGGGCTAGCGAGATACCATTTTGTTATATCATGTTATGATTATTTTGAGAAATTTTTGTCATCCGAGTTTTATTATTATGGCTCGCTAGCTGATTATGCTATTGATATGAGTAATTGTGAGACCTACGTGTTATTGTGAGTATGGTTAGTTCATAATAATTGCTGAAACTTGAATGCTGGCTTTTGTTGTTTACAACAACAAGAGCAAACAGAGTTTGTAAAAGTTTTTCTTTTTCTCTTTCAGTTTGTCAACTGAATTGCTTGAGGACAAGCAAGGGTTTAAGCTTGGGGGAGTTGATACGTCTCCGTCGTATCTACTTTTCCAAACTCTTTTGCCCTTGTTTTGGACTCTAACTTGTATGATTTGAATGGAACTAACCCGGACTGACGCTGTTTTCAGCAGAATTGCCATGGTGTTGTTTTATGTGCAGAAAACAAAAGTTCTCGGAATGACCTGAAACTCCACGGAACACCTTAGAATAAATAATAAAAAATCCTCGCCAAAGATGAAGACCAGGGGGCCCACACCCTGCTCACGAGGGTGGGGGGCGCGCCCTCCCCCCCTGGGCGCGCTGCCCTACCTCGTGGGCCCCCTGGTGGCCCTCCGACGCCAACTCCAACTCCATATATTGGCTTTCGGGGAGAAAAAAATCAGAGAAAAAGAATCATTGCGTTTTACGATATGGAGCCGCCGCCAAGCCCTAATCTCTCTCGGGAGGGCTGATCTGGAGTCCGTTCGAGGCTCCGGAGAGGGGGATTCGTCGCCGTCATCATCATCAACCATCCTCCATCACCAATTTCATGATGCTCAACGCCGTGCATGATTAATTGCATCGTAGGCTTGCTGCATGGTGATGGGTTGGATGAGATTTATCTTGTAATCGAGTTAGTTTTGTTAGGGTTTGATCCCTAGTATCCACTATGTTCTGAGATCGATGTTGCTATGACTTTCCTATGCTTAATGCTTTTCACTAGGGCCCGAGTGCCATGATTTCAGATCTGAACCTATTATGTTTTCATGAATATATGTGTGTTCTTGATCCTATCTTGCAAGTCTATAGTCACCTACTATGTGTTATGATCCGACAACCCCGAAGTGACAATAATCGGGACCACTCCCGGTGATGACCATAGTTTGAGGAGTTCATGTATTCACTATGTGCTAATGCTTTGTTTCGGTTCTCTATTAAAAGGAGGCCTTAATATCCCTTAGTTTCCAATAGGACCCTGCTGCCATGGGAGGGTAGGACAAAAGATGTCATGCAAGTTCTTTTCCATAAGCACGTATGACTATATTCGGAATACATGCCTACATTACATTGATGAACTGGAGCTAGTTCTGTGTCACCCTATGTTATGACTGTTACATGACGAACCACATCCGGCATAATTATCCATCACTGATCCGGTGCCTACGAGTTTTCCATATACTGGTTTACGCTTATTTACTTTTCCGTTGCTACTGTTACAATCACTAAAAAAATACCAAAAACATTACTTTTGTTGTCTTTACTTTAGTTACCGTTACCACCACTATCATATTAATGTGCTACTAAACACTTTGCTGCAGATACTAAGTTTCCAGGTGTGGTTGAATTGACAACTCAGCTGCTAATAATTGAGAATATTCTTTGGCTCCCCTTGTGTCGAATCAACAAATTTGGGTTGAATACTCTACCCTTGAAAACTGTTGCGACCCCCTATACTTGTGGGTTATAATGGGTGTGCATCCAACTTGTTTGCTCACGAAGACCTAGGGCATTTTGAGGAAGCCCATCAATGGAATATACAAGCCAAGTTCTATAATGTAAAATTCCCACTAGTATATGAAAATGATATCATAGGAGACTCTCTATCATGAAGTTCTTGGTGCTACTTTGAAGCACAAGTGTGGTAAAAGGATAGTAGCATTGTCCCTTCTCTCTTTTTCTCTCATTTTTTTTATTTTCCCTTTTTTTATATATTATTTTTGTTTGGGCCTTCTCTTTTTTTTCGTCCAGAGTCTCATCCCGACTTGTGGGGGGATCATAGTCTCCATCATCCTTTCCTCTCTTGGGACAATGCTCTAAAAATGATGATCATCACACTTTTATTTACTTATAACTCAATGATTACAACTCAATACTTAGAACAAGATATGACTCTATATGAATGCCTCTGGCGGTGTACCGGGATGTGCAATGAATCAAGAGTGACATGTATGAAAGAATTATGAATGGTGGCTTTGCCACAAATACGATGACAACTACATGATCATGCTAAGCAATATGACAATGATGGAGCGTGTCATAATAAACGGAATGGTGGAAAGTTGCATGGCAATATATCTCGGAATGGCTATGGAAATGCCATGATAGGTAGGTATGGTGGCTGTTTTGAGGAAGGTATATGGTGGGTGTATGATACCGCGAAAAGTGCGCGGTATTAGAGAGGCTAGCAATAGTGGAAGGATGGGAAAGTGCGTATAATCCATGGACTCAACATTAGTCATAAAGAACTCATATACTTATTGCAAAAATCTAGAAGTTATCAAAGCAAAGTATTACGCGCATGCTCCTAGGGGGATAGATTGGTAGGAAAAGACCACCGCTCGTCCCCGACTGCCACTCATAAGGAAGACAATCAATAAATCAATCATGCTCCGACTTCATCACATAACGGTTCACCATACGTGCATGCTACGGGAATCACAAACTTTAACACAAGTATTTCTCAAATTCACAAGTACTCAACTAGCATGACTCTAATATCACCATCTTCATATCTCAAAACAATTATCAAGCATCAAACTTTTCTTAGTATTCAACACACTCATAAGAATTCTTACAAATCTTGTATGCTTAGAATATTAGGATTATTTAAGCAAATTACCATGCTATTTAAGACTCACAAAATAATCTAAGTGAAGCATGAGAGTTCATATATTTCTTCAAAATAAAGCCATCGCCGTGCTCTAAAAGGGTATAAGTGAAGCACTAGAGCAAACAACAAACTACTCCGAAAGATATAAGTGAAGATCAATGAGTAGCCGAATAATCATGCAACTATGTGAAGACTCTCCCATTTAATAATTTCAGATCTTGGTATTTTATTCAAACAGCAAGCAAATCTAAAGAAAACTACATTTCAAGGATAGCACAACTCATGTGAAGAAGCAAAAATTTAGGTTCAACCGATACTAACCGATAATTGTTGAAGAAGAAAGGTGGGATGCCTACCGGGGCATCCCCAAGCTAAGATGCTTGAGAATTCTTGAAATATTAACTTGGGGTGCCTTGGGCATCCCCAAGCTTGAACTTTTGTGTCTCCTTAATTCCTCTGATATCATGGTTTCTCTTTCTATCAAAAGCTTCATCCACAACAAACTCAACAAGAACTCGTGAGATAGGTTAGTATAAACCAATGCAAAACCTTATCATTTTCTACTGTAATAAATCACTAAAATTATTATTCAACATTGCATAAATGCCTCTGCATATTTAATAGTCCTATCCTCAAATAGAATCATTAAACTAGCAAACATATGCAAACAATGCAAACATAACAGCAATCTGCCAAAACAGTACAGTCTGTAAAGAATGCAAGATTCATCATACTTCCCTAACTCCAAAAATTATTAAAGACAATTCCTGCTGTAGTAAATTTATCAATATTCTTATGCAAAAGGTTTCAACATTTTATCACATTCTGACTTTTCTAGGGAATTTTTGCAACAGCGGTAAACTTTCTGTTTTCAAACAGCAACATGCATACTTGCAAAATAAGCATGGCAAAAGCTATCCTTGACATTTTTATTGAAAAAAGAGATGAAAAACATTAATCTAAATGACATCAAGCAAAAACTAACAAAAGGAAATGATTCTCCAAGAAAAACACATATCATGTGGTGAATAAAAATATAGCTCCAAGTAAAGTTACCGATGAACGAAGACGAAAGAGGGGATGCCATCCGGGGCATCCCCAAGCTTAGACGCTTGGTTATCCTTGAATATTACCTTGGGGTGCCTTGGGCATCCCCAAACTTAGGCTCTTGCCACTCCTTATTCCATAGTCCATCGAATCTTTACCCAAAACTTGAAAACTTCACAACACAAAACTTAACAGAAAACTCGTGAGCTCCGTTAGCAAAGGAAAACAAAACACTTCAAGGTACTGTAATGAACTCATTATTTATTTATATTGGTGTTAAACCTACTGTATTCCAACTTCTCTATGGTTTATAAACTATTTTACTAGCCATAGATTCATCAAAATAAGCAAGCAACACAATGAAAACAGAATCTGTCAAAAACAGAACAGTCTGTAGTAATATGTAACTAACACAAATTTCTGGAACTCCAAGAATTTTACCAAAATAAGAAGGCCTAGATAATTTGTTTATTGATCTACTGCAATTTGAATCAGTATTTTATCACGTTCTGGTGATTTTTAACAATTGTTTTCGTGAACAGAAAGTTTCTGGAATTTTCAGCAAGATCAAATAACTATCATCCAAGAAGATCCTATAGGTCTTACTTGGCACAAACACTAATTAAAACATAAAACCACATCTAACCAGAAGCTAGATGGATTATTTATTACTAAACAGAACCAAAAAGAAAGAAACTAAAATAAAATTGGGTTGCCTCCCAACAAGCGCTATCGTTTAACGCCCCTAGCTAGGCATAATGATTTCAATGATGCTCACATAAAAGATAAGAATTGAAACATAAAGAGAGCATCATGAAGAATATGACTAGCACATTTAAGTCTAACCCACTTCCTATGCATAGGGATTTTGTGAACAAACAACTTACGGGAACAAGAATCATCTTGCATGGGAAGGTAAAACAAGCATAACTTCAAAATTTTAAGCACATAGAGAGGAAACTTGATATTATTGCAATTCCTACAAGCATATATTCCTCCCTCATAATAATTTTCAGTGGCATCATGAATGAATTCAACAATATAACCATCACATAAAGCATTATTTTCATGATCTACAAGCATAGAAATTTTACTACTCTCCACATAAGCAAAATTATTCTCATTCGGAACAGTGGGAGTATCATAAGAGACTTGAACACTAATAAATTGTTTCCACATTAAAAGAGTAATGTTCAGAGAAAGGGTACTCATAATCATGACAAGTTTTATAAATATAATCATCACTACTTTTTATAGCATAAGTTTTATCACAATAGTCATCATAAGTAGCAACTTTGTTCTCATCATAATCGATTGAAACCTCTTCCGAAATAGTGGATATATCACTAAATAAAGTCATGACCTCTCCAAATCCACTTTCATAAATATTATAAGATTCAACATCCTCCAAAATAGTGGGATCATTACTTCCTAAAGTTGACCCTCTTCGAAACCCACTTTCATAAATATACTCATCATAGGTAGAAGGCATGCTATCATCATAACAACTTTGCATATCAAAACTTGGGAGGCTAAAAATATCATCATTATTAAACATAGCATCCCCAAGCTCGGGACAAACATTAATTGCAGCAAATATATTCTCAAATATGTCATCCTCATCAAACATAGCTTCCCCAAGCTTGGGCCTTTTCATATCATAAGCATAATCACTCTCATCATTAATAGTATGGATAGCACCAATAGTATAGCAAACATTATTATCATATTCTTCCAAGCAAGTGCTAAAATTATTTACAAGATCATAAGAAGTATCATTATCTTCCCAATCATAATCATCACAACAAGAAATAGGCATAACGAGTGTTGGGGAACGTAGTAATTTCAAAAAAATTCGTACGCACACGCAAGATCATAGTGATGCATAGCAACGAGAGGGGAGAGTGTTGTCCACGTACCCTCGTAGACTGAAAGCGGAAGCGTTATATCAACGCGGTTGATGTAGTCGTACGTCTTCACAATCCGACCGATCCAAGCACCAAAACTACGGCACCTCCGAGTTCTTAGCACACGTTCATCTCGATGACGATCCCCGGACTCCGATCCAGCAAAGTGTCGGGGAAGAGTTTCGTCAACACGACGGCGTGGTGACGATCTTGATGTTCTACCGTCGCAGGGCTTTGCCTAAGCACCGCTACAATATTATCGAGGAGTATGGTGGAGGGGGCACCGCACACGGCTAAGAGAACGACCACGAAGATCAACTTGTGTGTCTAGAGGTGCCCCCTGCCCCCGTATATAAAGGAGCAAGGGGGAGGGGCGGCCGGCCAGGAGGGGCGTGCCAGGGAGGAGTCCTACTCCTACCGGGAGTAGGACTCCCTCCTTTTCCTTGTCCAAGTAGGAGAGGGGGAAGGAAGGAAGAGAGGAGAGGAAGGAAAGGGGGGGCGCCGCCCCCCCTCCTTGTCCAATTCGGACTAGAGGGGGAGGGGGCATGCGGCCTGCCCTGGCCGCCCCTCCTCTTCTCCACTTTAGGCCCATAAGGCCCATTAACCCCCGGGGGGGTTCCGGTAACCCCCCGGTACTCCGGTTTTATCCGAAACTTCTCCAGAACACTTCCGGTGTCCGAATATAGTCGTCCAATATATCAATCTTTATGTCTCGACCATTTCGAGACTCCTCGTCATGTCCGTGATCACATTCGGGACTCCGAACAAACTTCGGTACATCAAAATATATAAACTCATAATGAAACTGTCATTGTAACGTTAAGCATGCGGACCCTACGGTTCGAGAACAATGTAGACATGACAGAGACATGTCTCCGGTCAATAACCAATAGCGGAACCTGGATGCTCATATTGGCTCCTACATATTCTACGAAGATCTTTATCGGTCAGACCGCATAACAACATACATTGTTCCCTTTGTCATCGGTATGTTACTTGCCCGAGATTCGATCATCGGTATCTCAATAACTAGTTCAATCTCGTTACCGGCAAGTCTCTTTACTCATTCCGTAATACATCATCTCGCAACTAACTCATTATTTGCAATGCTTGCAAGGCTTATGTGATGTGCATTACCGAGAGGGCCCGGAGATACCTCTCCGACAATCGGAGTGACAAATCCTAATCTCGAAATACGCCAACCCAACATGTACCTTTGGAGACACCTGTAGAGCACCTTTATAATCACCCAGTTACGTTGTGACGTTTGGTAGCACACAAAGTGTTCCTCAGGTAAACGGGAGTTGCATAATCTCATAGTCACAGGAACATGTATAAGTCATGAAGAAAGCAATAGCAACATACTAAATGATCGGGTGCTAAGCTAATGGAATGGGTCATGTCAATCACATCATTCTCCTAATGATGTGATCCCGTTAATCAAATGACAACACATGTCTATTGTTAGGAAACATAACCATCTTCGATTAACGAGCTAGTCAAGTAGAGGCATACTAGTGACGTTTAGTTTGTCTATGTATTCACACAAGTATTATGTTTCCGGTTAATACAATTCTAGCATGAATAATAAACATTTATCATGATATAAGGAAATAATATAATAACTTTATTATTGCCTCTAGGGCATATTTCCTTCAGTCTCCCACTTGCACTAGAGTCAATAATCTAGATTACACAGTAATGATTCTAACACACATGGAGCTTTGGTGCTGATCATGTTTTGCTCGTGGAAGAGGCTTAGTCAATGGGTCTGCAACATTCAGATCCGTATGTATCTTGCAAATCTCTATGTCTCCCACCTGGACTAGATCCCGGATGGAATTGAAGCGTCTCTTGATGTGCTTGGTTCTCTTGTGAAATCTGGATTCCTTTACCAAGGCAATTGCACCAGTATTGTCACAAAAGATTTTCATTGGACCCGATGCACTAGGTATGACACCTAGATCGGATATGAACTCCTTCATCCAGACTCCTTCATTTCCTGCTTCTGAAGCAGCTATGTACCCCGCTTCACATGTAGATCCCGCCACAACGCTTTGTTTAGAACTACACCAACTGACAGCTCCACCGTTCAATGTAAACACGTATCTGGTTTGTGATTTAGAATCGTCCGGATCAGTGTCAAAGCTTGCATCAACGTAACCTTTTACGATGAGCTCTTTGTCACCTCCATATACGAGAAACATATCCTTAGTCCTTTTCAGGTATTTTAGGATGTTCTTGACCGCTGTCCAGTGATCCACTCCTGGATTACTTTGGTACCTCCCTGCTAGACTTATAGCAACACACACATCAGGTCTGGTACACAACATTGCATACATGATAGAGCCTATGGCTGAAGCATAGGGAACATCTTTCATTTTCTCTCTATCTTCTGCAGTGGTCGGGCATTGAGTCTTACTCAACTTCACACCTTGTAACACAGGCAAGAACCCGTTCTTTGCTTGATCCATTTTGAACCTTTTCAAAACTTTGTCAAGGTATGTGTTTTGTGAAAGTCTAATTAAGCGTTTTGAGCTATCTCTATAGATCTTAATGCCCAATATGTAAGTAGCTTCACCGAGGTCTTTCATTGAAAAACTCTTATTCAAGTATCCCTTTATGCTATCCAGAAATTCTATATCATTTCCAATCAGTAATATGTCATCCACATATAATATCAGAAATGCTACAGAGCTCCCACTCACTTTCTTGTAAATACAGACTTCTCCAAAAGTCTGTACAAACCCAAATGCTTTGATCACAGTATCAAAGCGTTTATTCCAACTCCGAGAGGCTTGCACCAGTCCATAAATGGATTGCTGGATCTTGCACACTTTGTTAGCTCCCTTTGGATCGACAAAACCTTCTGGATGCATCATATACAACTCTTCTTCTAGAAATCCATTCAGGAATGCAGTTTTGACATCCATCTTCCAAATTTCATAATCATAAAATGTGGCAATCGCTAACATGATTCGGACAGACTTAAGCATCGCTACGAGTGAGAAGGTCTCATCGTAGTCAATCCCTTGAACTTGTCGAAAACCTTTTGCGACAAGTCGAGCTTTGTAGACAGTAACATTACCGTCAGCGTCAGTCTTCTTCTTAAAGATCCATTTATTCTCAATTGCTTGCCGATCATTGGGCAAGTCAGCCAAAGTCCACACTTTGTTCTCATACATGGATCCCATCTCGGATTTCATGGCTTCAAGCCATTTTGCGGAATCTGGGCTCACCATCGCTTCTTCATAGTTCATAGGTTCATCATGATCTAGTAGCATGACTTCCAGAACAGGATTACCGTACCACTCTGGTGCAGATCTTACTCTGGTTGATCTACGAGGTTCAGTAGTAACTTGTTCTGAAGCTTCATGATCATTATCATTAGCTTCCTCACTAATCGGTGTAGGTGTCACAGAAACCGGTTTCTGCGATGTACTACTTTCCAATAAGGGAGCAGGTACAGTTACCTCATCAAGTTCCACTTTCCTCCCACTTAGTTCTTTTGAGAGAAACTCTTTCTCTAGAAAGGATCCATTCTTAGCGACAAATATCTTGCCTTCGGATCTGTCATAGAAGGTGTACCCAACAGTCTCCTTTGGGTACCCTATGAAGACACATTTCTCCGATTTGGGTTCGAGCTTATCAGGTTGAAGTTTTTTCACATAAGCATCGCAGCCCCAAACTTTTAGAAACGACAACTTTGGTTTCTTGCCAAACCACAGTTCATAAGGCGTCATCTCAACGGATTTTGATGGTGCCCTATTTAACGTGAATGCGGCCGTCTCTAAAGCATAACCCCAAAACGATAGCGGTAAATCTATAAGAGACATCATAGATCGCACCATATCAACTAAAGTACGATTACGACGTTCGGACACACCATTACGCTGTGGTGTCCTGGGTGGCGTGAGTTGCGAAACTATTCCGCATTGTTTCAAATGTAGACCAAACTCATAACTCAAATATTCCCCTCCACGATCAGATCGTAGAAACTTTATTTTCTTGTTACGATGATTTTCAACTTCACTCTGAAATTCTTTGAACTTTTCAAATGTTTCAGATTTATGTTTCATTAAGTAGATATACCCATATCTGCTTAAATCATCTGTGAAGGTGAGAAAATAACGATATCCGCCACGAGCCTCAACATTTATCGGACCACATACATCTGTATGTATGATTTTTAACAAATCTGTTGCTCTCTCCATAGTACCGGAGAATGGTGTTTTAGTCATCTTGCCCATGAGGCACGGTTTGCAAGTACCAAGTGATTCATAATCAAGTGGTTCCAAAAGTCCATCAGTATGGAGTTTCTTCATGTGTTTTACACGGATATGACCTAAACGGCAGTGCCACAAATAAGTTGCACTATCATTATCAACTCTGCATCTTTTGGCTTCAACATTATGAATATGTGTATCACTACTATCGAGATTCATCAAAAATAGACCACTCTTCAAGGGTGCATGACCATAAAAGATATTACTCATATAAATAGAACAACCATTATTCTCTGATTTAAATGAATAACCGTCTCACATTAAACAAGATCCAGATATAATGTTCATGCTCAACGCTGGCACAAAATAACAATTATTTAGGTCTAATACTAATCCCGATGGTAGATGTAGAGGTAGCGCGCTGACCGTGATCAAATCGACTTTGGAACCATTTCCCACGCGCATCGTCACCTCGTCCTTTGCCAGTGTTCGCTTAATCCGTAGTCCCTGTTTCGAGTTGCAAATATTAGCAACAGAACCAGTATCAAATACCCAGGTGCTACTGCGAGCTCTAGTAAGGTACACATCAATAACATGTATATCATATATACCTTTGTTCACCTTGCCATCCTTCTTATCCGCCAAATACTTCGAGCAGTTCCGCTTCCAGTGTCCAGTCTGCTTGCAGTAGAAGCACTCAGTTTCAGGCTTAGGTCCAGATTTGGGTTTCTTCTCCTGAGCAGCAACTTGCTTGCTGTTCTTCTTGAAGTTCCCTTTCTTCTTCCCTTTGCCCCTTTTCTTGAAACCAGTGGTCTTGTTGACCATCAACACTTGATGCTCCTTCTTGATTTCTGCCTCCGCAGCTTTTAGCATTGCGAAGAGCTCGGGAATTGTCTTATCCATCCCTTGCATATTATAGTTCATCACGAAGCTCTTGTAGCTAGGTGGAAGTGATTGGAGAATTCTGTCAATGACGCAATCATCTGGAAGGTTAACTCCCAGTTGAATCAAGTGATTATTATACCCAGACATTTTGAGTATATGCTCACTGACAAAACTGTTCTCCTCCATCTTGCAGCTATAGAATTTATTGGAGACTTCATATCTCTCAATCCGGGCATTTGCTTGAAACATTAACTTCAACTCCTGGAACATATCATATGCTCCATGACGTTCAAAACGTCGTTGAAGTCCCGATTCTAAGCCGTAAAGCATGGCACATTGAACTATCGAGTAGTCATCAGCTTTGCTCTGCCAGACGTTCTTAACGTCGTCAGTTGCATTAGCAGCAGGCCTGGCACCTAGCGGTGCTTCCAGGACGTAACTCTTCTGTGCAGCAATGAGGATAATCCTCAAGTTACGGACCCAGCCCGTGTAATTGCTACCATCATCTTTCAACTTTGCTTTCTCAAGGAACGCATTAAAATTCAACGGAACAACAACACGGGCCATCTATCTACAATCAAACATAAACAAGCAAGATACTATCAGGTACTAAGTTCATGATAAATTTAAGTTCAATTAATCATATTACTTAAGAACACCCACTTAGAAAGACATCCCTCTAATCTTCTAAGTGATTACGTGATCCAAATCAACTAAACCATAACCGATCATCACGTGAAATGGAGTAGTTTTCAATGGTGAACATCGCTATGTTGATCATATCTACTATATGATTCACGCTCGACCTTTCGGTCTCAGTGTTCCGAGGCCATATCTGTATATGCTAGGCTCGTCAAGTTTAACCTGAGTATTCTGCGTGTGCAAAACTGGCTTGCACCCGTTGTAGATGGACGTAGAGCTTATCACACCCGATCATCACGTGGTGTCTGGGCACGACGAACTTTGGCAACGGTGCATACTCAGGGAGAACACTTTTATCTTGAAATTTAGTGAGAGATCATCTTATAATGCTACCGTCAATCAAAGCAAGATAAGATGCATAAAAGATAAACATCACATGCAATCAATATAAGTGATATGATATGGCCATCATCATCTTGTGCTTGTGATCTCCATCTCCGAAGCATCATCATGATCACCATCATCACCGGCGCGACACCTTGATCTCCATCGTAGCATCGTTGTCGTCTCGCCAATCTTATGCTTCTACGACTATCCGTACCGCTTAGTGATAAAGTAAAGCATTACAGGGCGATTGCGTTGCATACAGTAAAGCGACAACCATATGGCTCCTGCCAGTTGCCGATGTCTCGGTTACAAAACATGATCATTTCATACAATAAAATTTAGCATCATGTCTTGACCATATCACATCACAACATGCCCTGCAAAAACAAGTTAGACGTCCTCTACTTTGTTTGTTGCAAGTTTTACGTGGCTACTACGGGCTTAAGCAAGAACCAATCTTACCTACGCATCAAAACCACAACGATAGTTTGTCAAGTTGGTGCTGTTTTAACCTTCGCAAGGACCGGGCGTAGCCACACTCGGTTCAACTAAAGTTGGAGAAACTGACACCCGCTAGCCACCTGTGTGCAAAGCACGTCGGTAGAACCAGTCTCGCGTAAGCGTACGCGTAATGTCGGTCCGGGCCGCTTCATCCAACAATACCGCCGAACCAAAGTAGGACATGCTGGTAAGCAGTATGACTTATATCGCCCACAACTCACTTGTGTTCTACTCGTGCATATAACATCAACACATAAAACCTAGGCTCGGATGCCACTGTTGGGGAACGTAGTAATTTCAAAAAAATTCCTACGCACACGCAAGATCATAGTGATGCATAGCAACGAGAGGGGAGAGTGTTGTCCATGTACCCTCGTAGACCGAAAGCAGAAGCGTTATATCAACGCGGTTGATGTAGTCGTATGACTTCACGATCCGACCGATCGAAGCACCGAAACTACGGCACCTCCGAGTTCTTAGCACACGTTCAGCTCGATGACGATCCCCGGACTCCGATCCAGCAAAGTGTCGGGGAAGAGTTCCGTCGGCACGACGGCGTGGTGATGATCTTGATGTTCTAACGTCACAGGGCTTCGCCTAAGCACCGCTACAATATTATCGAGGAGTATGGTGGAGGGGTGCACCGCACACGGCTAAGAGAACGATCACGAAGATCAACGTGTGTGTCTAGAGGTTCCCCCCTGCCCCCGTATATAAAGGAGCAAGGGGGAGGGGCGGCCGGCCAGGAGGGGCGCGCCAGGGAGGAGTCCTACTCCTACCGGCAGTAGGACTCCCTCCTTTTCCTTGTCCAAGTAGGAGAGGGGGAAGGAAGGAAGAGAGGAGAGGAAGGAAAGGGGGGGCGCCGCCCCCCCCCCTCCTTGTCAAATTCGGACTAGAGGGGGAGGGGCTCGTGGCCTGCCCTGGCCACCCCTCCTCTTCTCCACTTTAGGCCCATAAGGCCCATTAACCCCCGGGGGGGTTCCGGTAACCCCCCGGTACTCCGGTATATATCCGAAACTTCTCCGGAACACTTCCGGTGTTCGAATATAGTCGTCCAATAAACCAATCTTTATGTCTCGACCATTTCGAGACTCCTCGTCATGTATGTGATCACATCCGGGACTCCGAACAAACTTCGGTACATCAAAATATATAAACTCATAATGAAACTGTCATCGTAACGTTAAGCGTGCGGACCCTACGGTTCGAGAACAATGTAGACATGACCGAGACATGTCTCCGGTCAATAACCAATAGCGGAACCTGGATGCTCATATTGGCTCCTACATATTCTATGAAGATCTTTATTGGTCAGACCGCATAACAACATACATTGTTCCCTTTGTCATTGGTATGTTACTTGCCCGAGATTCGATCGTCGGTATCTCAATACCTAGTTCAATCTTGTTACCGGCAAGTCTCTTTACTCGTTCCGTAATACATCATCTTGCAACTAACTCATTAGTTGCAATGCTTGCAAGGCTTATGTGATGTGCATTACCGAGAGGGCCCGGAGATACCTCTTCGACAATCGGAGTGACAAATCCTAATGTCGAAATACGCCAACCCAACATGTACCTTTGGAGACACCTGTAGAGCACCTTTATAATCACCCAGTTATGTTGTGACGTTTGGTAGCACACAAAGTGTTCCTCAGGTAAATGGGAGTTGCATAATCTCATAGACACAGGAACATGTATAAGTCATGAAGAAAGCAATAGCAACATACTAAATGATCGGGTGCTAAGCTAATGGAATGGGTCATGTCAATCACATCATTCTCCTAATGATGTGATCCCGTTAATCAAATGACAACACATGTCTATTGTTAGGAAACATAACCATCTTCGATTAACGAGCTAGTCAAGTAGAGGCATACTAGTGACGTTTAGTTTGTCTATGTATTCACACAAGTATTATGTTTCCGGTTAATACAATTCTAGCATGAATAATAAACATTTATCATGATATAAGGAAATAATATAATAACTTTATTATTGCCTCTAGGGCATATTTCCTTCAACGAGATCATCATCAAGTGTATCATTTTCATTTTCATGAGGCACAACAATAATAGGAGCAACTTTATTTGGGAGAGATACCTTTTTACCTCTCTTCCTTTTTCTTTTCTTCTTCTTCACGTCATGTGTGGGTTCAATCCTCTTTTTGGAGCTCCTTATCAATGAGATTGGTTGGATAGAAGGCTCCTCCTCGTTACCTGATTCATCATAAGAAATAATAGGAGAATATTGGGAAGTCTCTTCCCTTTCGTTAGCATTTTATTCATCTTCTATTTGTTTTCTTTTCTTTATGTAATTGGCAATATAAGGATTTTTAATGCAATTCACCGCACAATACATATAAATCTTCTCTAGATCAAAATCAAGAAATTTATCGGGATTAAATTTTGGAATACCCTCAGTTATACCTTTCATTTCTTCATAACCCAAAAGAAGACTAAGCTCTTTATGATGCTCAAGGGTAATAAAATTATCACAATATTTGGACACGACTTGATCATGAAACAAATAGCATTGGAGCTTTAAATGACCATGTTCATTGCAAAGTTCACAAGGGGCGCGAAAAATGTTGAATCTTTCAGCACATTCATCTAGCTCTTCTTGCAACAATTTGGTTTCTAAGTATTTATGCCTCTTGCAATATCTATCTTCCCTATTTGGTATGTACTTACAAACCCAATGCACTCCACAAAAATTGACATGTTTATAGGAGACATTTTCATCATAACTAGTGCAATCATCATTAGCATCATGGATATTCAAAGAATTCGTAGTAACAACATTGCAATCATGCTCATCATTCAAATATTTAGTGCCAAACATTTTAATGCATTCTTCTTCTAACACTCTGGCACAATTTTCCTTCCCATCATACTCACGAAAGATATTAAAAAGATGAAGTGTATGAGATAAACCCAATTCCATTTTTTTGTAATTTTCTTTTATAAACTAAACTAGTGCTAAAACAAGAAACAAAAAGATTTGATTGCAAGATCTAAAGATATACCTTCAAGAACTAACCTCCTCGGCAACGGCGCCAGAAACTGCTTGATGTCTACTACGCAACCTTCTCCTTGTAGGCGTTGTTGGGCCTGCAAGTGCACAGGTTTGTAGGACAGTAGCAAATTTCCCTCAAGTGGATGACCTAAGGTTTATCAATCCGTGGGAGGCATAGGATGAAGATGGTCTCTCTCAAACAACCCTGCAACCAAATAACAAAGAGTCTCTTGTGTCCCCAACACACCCAATACAATGGTAAATTGTATAGGTGCACTAGTTCGGCGAAGAGATGGTGATACAAGTGCAATATGGATGGTAGATATAAGTTTTTGTCATCTGAAAATATAAAAACAGCAAGGTAGCAAGCGATAAAAGTGAGCGTAAACGGTATTGCAATGATAGGAAACAAGGCCTAGGGTTCATACTTTCACTAGTGCAAGTTCTCTCAATAATAGTAACATAGTTGGATCACATAACTATCCCTCAACATGCAACAAAGAGTCATTCCAAAGTCACTAATAGCGGAGAACAAACGAAGAGATTATGGTAGGGTACGAAACCACCTCAAAGTTATTCTTTCCAATCAATCTGTTGGCCTATTCCTATAAGTGTCACAAACAGCCCTACAGTTCGTACTAGAATAACACCTTAAGACACAAATCAACCAAAACCCTAATGTCACCTAGATAATCCAGTGTCACCTCAAGTATTTGTGGGTATGATTATACGATATGCATCACACAATCTCAGATTCATCTACTCAACCAACACATAGAACCTCAAAGAGTGCCCCAAAGTTTCTACCGGAGAATCACGACGAAAACGTGTGCCAACCCCTATGCATAGGTTCATGGGCGGAACCCGCAAGTTGATCACCAAAACATACATCAAGTGAGTCACGTGATATCCCATTGTCACCAAGATACGCACGGCAAGACATACATCAAGTGTTCTCAAATCTTCAAAGACTCAATCCGATAAGATTACTTCAAGGGGAAAACTCAATCCATTACAAGAGAGTAGAGGGGGAGAAGCAACATAAGATCCAACTATAATAGCAAAGCTCGCGATACATCAAGATCGTGCCAAATCAAGAACACGAGAGAGAGAGAGAGATCAAACACATAGCTACTGGTACATACCCACAGCCCCGAGGGTGAACTACTCCCTCCTCGTCATGGAGAGCACCGGGATGATGAAGATGGCCACCGGTGAGGGTTCCCCCCCCTCCGGCAGGGTGCCAGAACAGGGTCCCGATTGAATTTTGGTGGCTAAAGAGGCTTGCGGCGGCGGAACTCCCGATCTAATCTCCCTTCTGGAAGTTTTAGGATACGTAGGTATATATGGGTGCAGGAAGTACGTCGGTGGAGCTTCGGGGGCCCCACGAGGTAGGGGGGTACGCCCTAGGGGGGTGGGCACGCCCCCACCCTCGTGAGCACCTCCCTTTGCTCCTGACGTGGGGTCCAAGTCCATCCGGTAGCTTTCCTTCCAAAAATAATCTCTCCAGTTGATTTCGTTCCGTTTCGACTTCGTTTGATATTCCTTTTCTTCGAAATAATGAAATAGGCAAAAAACAACAAATCTGGGCTGGGCCTCCGGTTAATAGGTTAGTCCTAAAAATAATATAGAAGTGGATAATAAAGCCCAATATTGCCCAAAACTGTAGGTAATATAGATGTTGGGGAACGTAGTAATTTCAAAAAAATTCCTACGCACACGCCAGATCATGGTGATGCATAGCAACGAGATGCGAGAGTGTTGTCCACGTACCCTCATAGACCGAAAGCGGAAGCGTTATAATAACGCGGTTGATGTAGTTGTACGTCTTCACAGCCCGACAGATCAAGCACCGAAACTACGGCACCTCCGAGTTCTAGCACATGTTCAGCTTGATGATGATCCCCGGACTCCGATCCAGCAGAATGTCGGGGAAGAGTTCCATCAGCACGACGGCGTGGTGACAATCTTGATGTTCTACCGTCATAGGGCTTCGCCTAAGCACTGCTACAATATTATCGAGGATTATGGTGGAGGGGGGCACCGCACACGGCTAATAGATCTCAAGGATCAATTGTTGTGTCTAGAGGTGCCCCCTGCCCTCGTATATAAAGGAGCAAGGGGGAGGGGGCGGCCGGCCAGGAGGAGGCGCACCAGGGAGGAGTCCTACTCCCACCGGGAGTAGGACTCCCTCCTTTCCTTGTCCAAGTAGGAGAGGGGGAAGGAAGGGAGAGAGGAGAGGAAGGAAAAGGGGGGGCGCCGCCCCCCTCCTTGTCCAATTCGGACTAGAGGGGGAGGGGGCGCGCGGCCTGCCCTGGTCGCCCTCCTCTGCTCCACTTTGGGCCCACGAGGCCCATTAATCCCCCGGGGGGTTCCGGTAACCCCCCGGTACTCCGGTATGTATCCGATAACCCCCGGAACCATTCTGGTGTCCGAATATAGTCGTCCACTATATCAATCTTTATGTCTCGACCATTTCGAGACTCCTCGTCAAGTCCGTGATCACATCCGGGACTTTGAACAACCTTCGGTACATCAAAACATATAAACTCATAATAAAACTGTCATTGTAACGTTAAGCGTGCGGACCCTACCGGTTCGAGAACTATGTAGACATGACCGAGACACGTCTCCGGTCAATAACCAATAGCGGAACCTGGATTCTCATATTGGCTCCCACATATTCTACGAAGATCTTTATCGGTCAGACCGCATAACAACATACGTCGTTCCCTTTGTCATCGGTATGTTACTTGCCCGAGATTCGCTCGTCGGTATCTTAATACCTAGTTCAATCTCGTCACCGGCAAGTCTCTTTACTCGTTCCATAATACATCATCCCGCAACTAACTCATTAGTTGCAATGCTTGCAAGGCTTAAGTGATGTGCATTACCGAGAGGGCCAAGAGTCACCTCTCCGACAATCGGAGTGACAAATCCTAATCTCGAAATACGCCAACCCAACAAGTACCTTCGGAGACACCTGTAGAGCACCTTTATAATCACCCAGTTACGTTGTGACGTTTGGTAGCACACAAAGTGTTCCTCCGGTAAATGGGAGTTGCATAATCTCATAGTCATAGGAACATGTATAAGTCATGAAGAAAGCAATAGCAACATACTAAACGATCGGGTGCTAAGCTAACGGAATGGGTCATGTCAATCACATCATTCTCCTAATGATGTGATCTTGTTAATCAAATGACAATTCATGTCTATGGTTAGGAAACATAACCATCTTCAATCAACGAGCTAGTCAAGTAGAGGCATACTAGTGACACTCTGTTTGTCTATGTATTCACACATGTATTATGTTTCCGGTTAATACAATTCTAGCATGAATAATAAACATTTATCATCATATAAGGAAATAAATAATAACTTTATTATTGCCTCTAGGGCATATTTACTTCAGTCTCCCACTTGCACTAGAGTCAATAATCTGGATTACACAGTAATGATTCTAACACCCATGGAGCTTTGGTGCTGATCATGTTTTGCTCGTGGAAGAGGCTTAGTCAACGGGTCTACAACAATCAGATCCGTATGTATCTTGCAAATTTCTATGTCTCCCACCTGGACTAGATCCCGGATGGAATTGAAGCCTCTCTTGATGTGCTTGGTTCTCTTGTGAAATCTGGATTCCTTCGCTAAGGCAATTGCTCCAGTATTGTCACAAAAGATTTTCATTGGACCCGATGCACTAGGTATGACACCTAGATCGGATATGAACTCCATCATCCAGACTCCTTCATTTGCTGCTTCTGAAGAAGCTATGTACTCTGCTTCACACGTAGATCCCGCCACGACGCTTTGTTTAGAACTGCATCAACTGACAGCTCCACCGTTTAATGTAAATATATATCCGGTTTGCAATTTAGAATCGTTCGGATCAGTGCCAAAGCTTGCATCAACGTAACCATTTATGATGAGCTCTTTGTCGCCTCCATATACGAGAAACATTTCCTTAGTCCTTTTCAGGTACTTCAGGATGTTCTTGACCGCTGTCCAGTGATCCGTTCCTGGATTACTTTGGTACCTCCCTGCTAGACTTATAGCAAGGCACACATCAGGTTTGGTACACAGCATTGCATACATGATAAGCATAGGGAACATCTTTCATTTTCTCTCTATCTTCTTCAGTGGTCGGACATTGAGTCTTACTCAACTTCACACCTTGTAACACAGGCAAGAACCCGTTCTTTGCTTGATCCATTTTGAACCTTTTCAAAACTTTGTCAAGGTATGTGTTTTGTGAAAGTCTAATTAAGCGTTTTGAGCTATCTCTATAGATCTTAATGCCCAATATGTAAGTAGCTTCACCGAGGTCTTTCATTGAAAAACTCTTATTCAAGTATCCCTTTATGCTATCCAGAAATTCTATATCATTTCCAATCAGTAATATGTCATCCACATATAATATCAGAAATGCTACAGAGCTCCCACTCACTTTCTTGTAAATGCAGGATTCTCCAAAAGTCTATACAAAACCAAATGCTTTGATCACACTATCAAAGCGTTTATTCCAACTCCAAGAAGCTTGCACCAGTCCATAAATGGATCGCTGGAGCTTGTACACTTTGTTAGCTCCCTTTGGATCGACAAAACTTTCCGGTTGCATCATATACAACTCTTCTTCCTGAAATCCATTGAGGAATGCAGTTTTGACATCCATCTACCAAATTTCATAATCATAAAATGCGGCAATTGCTAACATGATTCGGACGGACTTAAGCATCGCTACGGGTGAGAAGGTCTCATCGTAGTCAATCACTTGAACTTGTCGAAAACCTTTTGCAACAAGTCGAGCTTTGTAGAAAGTAACATTACAGTCAGCGTCGGTCTTCTTCTTGAAGATCCATTTATTCTCAATTGCTTGCCGATCATCGGGCAAGTCAACCAAAGTCCACACTTTGTTCTCATACATGGATCCCATCTCAGATTTCATGGCCTCAAGCCATTTTGCGGAATATGGGCTCACCATCGCTTCTTCATAGTCCGTAGGTTCGTCATGATCTAGTAGCATGACTTCCAGAACAGGATTACCGTACCACTCTGGTGCGGATCTCACTCTGGTTGATCTACGAGGTTCAGTAACAACTTGATCTAAAGTTCCATGATCATCATCATTAACTTCCTCGCTAATTGGTGTAGGTGTCACAGAAATCGATTTCAGTGATGAACTACTTTCCAATAAGGGAGCAGGTATAGTTACCTCATCAAGTTCTACTTTCCTCCCACTCACTTCTTTTGAGAGAAACTCCTTCTCTAGAAAGGATCCATTCTTAGCAACGAATGTCTTGCCTTCAGATCTGTGATAGAAGGTGTACCCAACAGTCTCCTTTGGGTATCCTATGAAGACACATTTCTCCAATTTGAGTTCGAGCTTATCAGGTTGAAGCTTTTTCACATAAGCATCGCAGCCCCAAACTTTAAGAAACGACAACTTTGGTTTCTTGCCAAACCATAGTTCATCAGGCGTCGTCTCAATGGATTTTGATGGTGCCCTATTTAACGTGAATGCGGTCGTCTCTAAAGCATAACCCCAAAATGATAGTGGTAAATCAGTAAGAGACATCATAGATCGCACCATATCAAATAAAGTGCGATTACGACGTTCGGACACACCATTACGCTGTGGTGTTCCGAGTGGCGTGAGTTGCGAAACTATTCCGCATTGTTTCAAATGTAGACCAAACTCGTAACTCAAATATTCTCCTCCACGATCAGATCGTAGAAACTTTATTTTCTTGTTACGATGATTTTCAACTTCACTCTGAAATTCTTTGAACTTTTAAAATGTTTTAGACTTATGCTTCATTAAGTAGATATACCCATATCTGCTTAAATCATCTGTGAAGGTGAGAAAATAACGATATCCTCCACGAGCCTCAACATTCATCGGACCACGTACATTTGTATGTATGATTTCCAACAAATCTGTTGCTCTCTCCATAGTTCCGGAGAACGGCGTTTTAGTCATCTTTCCCATGAGGCACGGTTCGCAAGTACCAAGTG
This sequence comes from Triticum urartu, assembly GCF_056163025.1. Classification (NCBI taxonomy): domain Eukaryota; kingdom Viridiplantae; phylum Streptophyta; class Magnoliopsida; order Poales; family Poaceae; genus Triticum; species Triticum urartu. The sequence goes on from NC_141879.1 coordinate 26,484,686, forward strand.
ATTCATAATCAAGTGGTTCCAAAAGTCCATCACTATGGAGTTTCTTCATGCGCTTTACACTGATATGACCTAAACGGCAGTGCCACAAATAAGTTGCACTATCATTATCAACTCCGCATCTTTTGGCTTCAACATTATGAATATGTGTATCACTACTATCGAGATTCAGCAAAAATAGACCACTCTTCAAGGGTGCATGACCATAAAAGATATTATTCATATAAATAGAACAACCATTATTCTCTGATTTAAATGAATAACCGTCTCGCATCAAACAAGATCCAGATATAATGTTCATGCTCAACGCTGGCACCAAATAACAATTATTTAGGTCTAATACTAATCCCTAAGGTAGATGTAGAGGTAGCGCGTCGACCGCGATCACATCGACTTTGGAACCATTTCCCACGCGCATCGTCACCTCGTCCTTTGCCAGTGTTCGCTTAATCCGTAGTCCCTGTTTCGAGTTGCAAATATTAGCAACAGAACCAGTATCAAATACCCAGGTGCTACTGCGAGCTCTAGTAAGGTACACATCAATAACATGTATATCATATATACCTTTGTTCACCTTGCCATCCTTCTTATCCGCCAAATACTTCGGGCAGTTCCGCTTCCAGTGACCAGTCTGCTTGAAGTAGAAGCACTCAGTTTCAGGCTTAGGTCCAGACTTGGGTTTCTTCTCTTGAGCAGCAACTTGTTTGCTATTCTTCTTGAAGTTCCCCTTCTTCTTCCCTTTGCCCTTTTTCTTGAAACTAGTGGTCTTATTGACCATCAACACTTGATGCTCCTTCTTGATTTCTACCTCCGCAGCCTTTAGCATTGCGAAGAGCTCGGGTATTGTCTTATCCATCCCTTGCATATTATAGTTCATCACGAAGCTCTTGTAGCTTGGTGGCAGTGATTGGAGAATTATGTCAATGACGCTATCATCCAAGATTAACTCCCAGTTGAATCAAGTGATTATTATACCCAGACATTTTGAGTATATGCTCACTGACAGAACTGTTCTCCTCCATCTTACAGCTATAGAACTTGTTGGAGACTTCATATCTCTCAATCCAGGCATTTGCTTGAAATATTAACTTCAACTCCTGGAACATCTCATATGCTCCATGATGTTCAAAACATCGTTGAAGTCCCGGTTCTAAGCCGTAAAGCATGGCACATTGAACTATCGAGTAGTCATCAGCTTTGCTCTGCCAAACGTTCTTAACATTGTCAGTTGCATCAGCAGCAGGCCTGGCACCCAGCGGTGCTTCTAGGACGTAATTCTTCTGTGCAACAATGAGGATAATCCTCAAGTTATGGACCCAGTCCGTGTAATTGCTACCATCATCTTTCAACTTTGCTTTCTCAAGGAACGCATTAAAACTCAAAGGAACATAGCACGGGCCATCTATCTACAATCAACATAGACAAGCAAGATACTATGAGGTACTAAGTTCATGATAAACTTAAGTTCAATTAATCATACTACTTAAAGATCTCCCACTTAGAAAGACATCCCTCTAATCCTCTAAGTGATCACGTGATCCAAATCAACTAAACCATAACCGATCATCACGTGAAATGGAGTAGCTTTCAATGGTGAACATCATTATGTTGATCATATCTACTATATGATTCACGCTCGACCTTTCGGTCTCAGTGTTCCGAGGCCATATCTGCATATGCTAGGCTCGTCAAGTTTAACTTGAGTATTCTGCGTGTGCAAAACTGGCTTGCACCCGTTGTAGATGGATGTAGAGCTTATCACACCCGATCATCACGTGGTGTCTGGGCACAACGAACTTTGGCAACGGTGCATACTCAGGGAGAACACTTTTATCTTGAAATTTAGTGAGAGATCATCTTATAATGCTACCATTAATCAAAGCAAGATAAGATGCATAAAAGATAAACATCACATGCAATCAATATAAGTGATATGATATGGCCATCATCATCTTGTGCTTGTGATCTCCATCTCCGAAGCACCTCCATGATCGCCATTGTCACCGGTGCGACACCTTGATCTCCATCATAGCAACATTGTCGTCTCACCAATCTTATGCTTCTATGACTATCGCTACCGCTTAGTGATAAAGTAAAGCATTACAGGGCGATTGCATTGCATATAATAAAGTGACAACCATATGGCTCCTGCCAGTTGCCGATAACTCGTTACAAAACATGATCATCTCATACAATAAAATTTAGCATCACGTCTTGACCATATCACATCACAACATGCCCTGCAAAAACAAGTTAGACGTCCTCTACTTTGTTGTTGCAAGTTTTACGTGGCTTCTACGGGCTGAGCAAGAACCGTTCTTACCTACGCATCAAAACTGCAACAATAGTTTGTCAAGTTGGTGTTGTTTAAACCTTCGCAAGGACCGGGCGTACCCACACTCTATTCAACTAAAGTTGGAGAAACTGACACCCGCCAGCCACCTGTGTGCAAAGCACATCGGTACAACCAGTCTCACGTAAGCATACGCGTAATGTCGGTCCGGGCCGCTTCATCCAACAATACCGCCGAACCAAAGTATGACATGCTAGTAAGTAGTATGACTTATATCGCCCACAACTCACTTGTGTTCTACTCGTGCATATGACAGCTACGCATAAAACCAGGCTCGGATGCCACTGTTGGGGAACATAGTAATTTCAAAAATTTCCTACGCACACGCAAGATCATGGTGATGCATAGCAACGAGAGGGGAGAGTGTTGTCCACGTACCCTCGTAGACCGAAAGCGGAAGCGTTATAACAACGTGGTTGATGTAGTCGTACGTCTTCACGGCCCGACCGATCAAGCACCGAAACTACGGCACCTCCGAGTTCTAGCACACGTTAATCTCGATGACGATCCCCGGACTCCGATCCAGCAGAATGTCGGGGAAGAGTTCCGTCAGCACGACGGTGTGGTGACGATCTTGATGTTCTACCGTCATAGGGCTTTGCCTAAGCACCGCTACAATATTATCGAGGATTATGGTGAAGGGGGGCACCGCATACGGCTAATAGATCTCAAGGATCAATTGTTGTGTCAAGAGGTGCCCCCTGCCCCCGTATATAAAGGAGCAAGGGGGAGGGGGCGGCCGGCCAGGAGGAGGCGCACCAGGGAGGAGTCCTACTCCCACCGGGAGTAGGACTCCCTCCTTTCCTTGTCCAAGTAGGAGAGGGGGAGGAAGGGAGAGAGGAGAGGAAGGAAAATGGGGGGGGTGCCGGCCCCCCTCCTTGCCCAATTCGGACTAGAGGGTGAGGGGGCGCGCAGTCCGCCCTGGCCACCCCTCCTCTGCTCCACTTTGGGCCCATGAGGCCCATTAATCCCCCGGGGGTTTCCGGTAGCCCCCCGATACTCCGGTATATATCCGATAACCCCCGGAACCATTCCGGTGTCCGAATATAGTCGTCCAATATATCAATATTTATGTCTCGACCATTTCGAGACTCCTCGTCAAGTCCGTGATCACATCCGGGACCTCGAACAACCTTCGGTACATCAAAACATATAAACTCGTAATAGAACTGTCATCTTAACGTTAAGCGTGCGGACCCTATGGGTTCGAGAACTATGCAGACATGAACGAGACACGTCTCTGGTCAATAACCAATAGCGGAACCTGGATACTCATATTGGCTCCCACATATTCTACAAAGATCTTTATCGGTCAGACTGCATAACAACATACGTCTTTCCCTTTGTCATCGGTATGTTACTTGCCCGAGATTCGATCATCGGTATCTTAATACCTAGTTCAATCTCATCACCGGCAAGTCTCTTTACTCGTTCCGTAATACATCATCCCGCAACTAACTCATTAGTTGCAATGCTTGCAAGGCTTAAGTGATGTGCATTACCGAGAGGGCCCAGAGATACCTCTCCGACAATCGGAGTGACAAATCCTAATCTCGAAATACGCCAACGCAACAAGTACCTTCGAAGACACCTGTAGAGCACCTTTATAATCACCCAGTTACATTGTGACATTTGGTAGCACACAAAGTGTTCCTCCGGTAAACGGGAGTTGCATAATCTCATAGTCATAGGAACATGTATAAGTCATGAAGAAAGCAATAGCAACATACTAAACGATCGGGTGCTAAGCTAACGGAATGGTTCATGTCAATCACATCATTCTCCTAATGATGTGATCTCGTTAATCAAATGACAACTCATGTCTATGGTTAGGAAACATAACCATCTTCGATCAACGAGCTAGTCAAGTAGAGGCATACTAGTGACACTGTTTGTTTATGTATTCACACATGTATCATGTTTCCGGTTAATAGAATTCTAGCATGAATAATAAACTTTTATCATGATATAAGGAAATAAATAATAACTTTATTATTGCCTCTAGGGCATATTTCCTTCAATAGCATGGAGCAATCAAAAATTATAGATACGTTGGAGACGTATCAGGCACGCCCCCTGCCTCGTGGCCCCCTCGGGCATCGTCTCGTGTTGATTCTTCTTCCCAAAAATCACATATATTTCAAAAAAAATCTTTGTCAGTTTTTATCCCATTTGGACTTCGTTTGATATGGATTTTCTGCGAAACATAAAACATGCAACAAACAAGAACTGACACTGGGCACTGGATCAATATGTTAGTCCCAAAAATAGTATAAAAAGATGTCAAAAGTATATGAAAGTTGTATAATATTGGCATGGAACAATCAAAAATTATAGATACGATGGAGACGTATCAGGACGTCACGCTCCTGCGGGACGGTGAACTCCGCCAAGGGGTCTGGGATGCCCAGACTTTCACGTTTCACGTCCTCCTTGGCCCATATGGACCTCTTCCACTACAAGAAATATGTCAACTAGTGACCTTCTGTCAGTGACCCTGGAAGAAATGGTCATAGATCTATGACCATTTCAGACCAATTGGTCAAAAGCTGTTCGGGGGGCTCCAAACCCTAAACCATTGTGACCATTTTGGTCAGAAAGGTCATAATTTCCTTACATGAAATGGTCATAAAGCAAACAACGCTAGTCCGCTGCCTTATTTCTAGTTGTTAACGACCAATATAGATGGTCATAGCCTTGTAAATTGTGGTGGGTTGCTATGACTAGGCGCCACCTCATCAGTTTTGCCTATGTGTCATGTCCATGTGGCAGTTTTTGCCCTAGGTTGTGAAGCAACCTATATTTCTGTCATTCCAAAAATTCCCAAAAATTCTCATAAATTCTTTGGGTCATATCTTCGTCAAATATGTAAATACCTTCCTTGCCTAGTTCAAAAATATTCATTTTCCTATTCTGTTCAGAACAACAGTTTGTGAAGGAAGTACCACTTTGGCATGTCCAAATAGTATCCATTTTCTACAGTGCTTTCCTCTGCCCAAATAACCATCCTCCACCAAATGCCAGCTCAATCCATTCATTATTTTGAGCCGAGCTTCAACATTCGTATTTATGTCCAGTGTGGTAGTTTGCAAAGCAAGTACCACCTAGGCTCCTCCTTTTGAGCTGAAAATCTGTGAGGACGGTCTTTTTAGTAACTGATCATCCTCAGCCAAAATTCACGCCCATTAGCCATTTACATTTCCCGTACCGCTAATCAAACACTTGGCTGCTAATTCATGTTTGAGCATCAATCGGTCTCCTCGTGAGAATCTTATGTTGTAATTTTCTTCCTAGCACCTACCTGGGGAGTGCCCAACCCACTAGACATGCCTAGGCTGCCCAGAACACATGGCAACGCCACGGTCACGCGGTGACCACACGGCAGGCATGCGAGTTTACGCGCTCTAGAGTTGGGGGCCTCGGCCACTGCCCAAACCTCGACGTATCACCACCAAACCATGTATTTATGATTAAATAGGTACTTATGTAACTATAAATGATTTTTGGAAAAAATAAATAGTAAACTATGAGGCAGCTGCAGTTCAAATTTGACCCGCTTCCTATTGAATCAGCAGGAATTTGTCTTTTTCACCAGAGGTGGATCAAAACTTTTGACACCCAACCATTTTGTAAATTGTGCATTAAATATGGCCTAGTATTTTAGAAAATTGATTTGGTCCAATTTTGCAACAAATATATGGTAGGTCCTTCACAAAAAACGCTCATTTGGGGCACTCGGAAAATGAAAAATGTATTTTCCATGCAAAGAAAATGAAAACTCCCTTAGGCAACATTGTTTGGAATTCCAATATGCACCCTTTTGCACAACATGAGATCATTTGAACAAACTATGCCATGAATGTGGCCATAAGATTGATCATTTTGCTTCAAAGCCATGAATCTTCACGCATGACAGCTCATTTCCGAGAACACTTTTTTAAAATAATTGCCATATTACTAGTTTATTATTTTTCCTAGAAACTTGGTCACATATAATGACACAATGCGAAGGTTTTCCAATTTTTTGATTTTTTTTTTGAAATTTTTATGCCCGTTTCAAATCAAAACGACGGGCTTGACCGTTCCTAGCTAGTGGTTGAATATTGGAAAACTTTTGATGTTTCTCTGATTAAATAGATACTTATGTACCTAGAAATGAATTTTGGAAAAAATAAAGAGCAAACTATGAGGCAGCTTCAGTTCAAATTTGACCCGATTCCTACTTAATCAACGGGAATTTGTCTTTTTCACCAGAGGTGGATCAAAACTTTGGCACCCAACCATTTGATCAATTGTGCATTAAATATGGCCTAGTATTTTAGAAAAATGATTTGGTCCAATTTTGCAAGAATTATTTGGTAGGTCCTTCACAAAAAACCTCATTTGGGGCACTCGGAAAATGGAAAATGAATTTTCCGTGCTAAGAAAATGAAAACTTCCTTTGGCAACATTGTTTGCCATTCCAAGATGCACCCTTTTGCACAATATGAGATCATTTGAACAAACTATGCCATGAATGTGGCCATAAGATTGATCATTCGGCTTGAAAGCCATGAATCTTCACGCATGACAGCTCATTTCAGAGAACACTTTTTTAAAATAATTGCCGTATTACAAGTTTATTATTTTTCCTAGAAACTTGGTCACATATAATGACACAATGCGAAGGTTTTCCAATTTTTTGATTTTTTTGAATTTTTATGCCCGTTTCAAAATGCGGTCAAAACGGCGGGCTTAACCGTTCCTAGCTAGTAGTTGAATCTTGGAAAACTTTTGATGTTTCTCTTATTAAATAGATACTTATGTACCTAGAAATGATTTTTGGAAAAGATAAAGAGCAAACTATGAGGCAGCTGCAGTTCAATTTTGACCCGCTTCCACCTGAATCGGCGGGAATTTGTCTTTTTCACCAGAGGTGGATCAAAACTTTTGACACCCAACCATTTGGTCAATTGTGCATTAAATATGGCCTAGTATTTTAGAAAAATGATTTGGTCCAATTTTGCGACAAATATATGGTAGGTCCTTCACAAAAAGAACTCATTTGGGGCACTCGGAAAATGGAAAATTAATTTTCCGTGTAAAGAAAATGAAAACTCTATTTTGCACAATATGAGATCAGTTGAACAAACTATGCCATGAATGTGTCCACAAGATTGATCATTTGGCTTGAAAGCCGTGAATCTTCATGCATGATAGCTCATTTCTGAGAACACTTTTTAAAAATAATTTCCGTATTACAAGTTTATTATATTTTCTGGAAACTTGGTCGCATATAATGACACAATGCGAATGTTTTCCAATTTTTTGAATTTTTTTGAATTTTTTATGCCCATTTCAAAATGCGGTCAAAACGGCGGGCTTGACCGTTCCTAGCTAGTGGTTGAATCTTGGAATTTTTTGGTGTTTATCTGATTAAATAGATACTTATGTACCTAGAAATGATTTTTGGAAAAAAATAAAGAGCAAACTACGAGGCAGCTGCAGTTCAAATTTGACCCGCTTCCAACTGAATCGGCAAAAAATTGTCTTTTTGACAAGAGGTGGATCAAAACTTTTTACACCCAACCATTTGGTCAATTGTGCATTAAATATGTCCTAGTATTTTAGAAAATTGATTTGGTGCAATTTTGCAACAAATATATGGTAGGTCCTTCACAAAAAACCCTCATTTGGGGCACTCGGAAAATGAAAAATGTATTTTCCATGCAAAGAAAATGAAAACTCCTTTAGGCAACATTGTTTGGAATTCCAAGATGCACCATTGTGCACAATATGAGATCATTTGAACAAACTATGCCATGAATGTGGCCATAAGATTGATCATTTGGCATGAAAGCCATGAATCTTCACACATGATAGCTTATTTATGAGAACACTTTTTTAAAATAATTGTCGTATTGCAAGTTTATTATTTCTCCTGGAAACTTGGTCGTATATAATGACACAATGCGGAGGTTTTCCAATTTTTTTTTTGAATTATTTATGCCTATTTCAAAATGCTGTCAAAACGGCGGGCATGACCATACCTAGCTAGTGGTTGAATCTTGGATTTTTTTTTGGTGTTTATCTGATTAAATAGATACTTATGTACCTAGAATGATTTTTCGAAAAAATAAAGAGCAAACTATGAGGCAGTTGCAGTTCAAATTTGATCCGTTTCCTGCTGAATCGGCAGAAATTTGTCTTTTTCACCAGAGGTGGAACAAAGCTTTTAGCACCCAACCATTTGGTCAACTAAACATTAAATATGACCTAATATTTCATAAAATTGATGTGGTCGAAATTTGCAACAAATATTTTCTAGGTTCTTCATAAAAAAATAATTTTGGGCACTCGAAAATAATTCTCTTACAGAAAACTTATTTCTGAGAACACTTTTTTATGATATTTGTATTATTCAAAGTTTGTTATTCTTACTGAAAAGTAGGTCACACTTGGTGACACAATGCAAAGTTTTTTTATTTCTATTTGTTTTTATAAATTTCCTAGGCCATCAAATAGCAGACATGATTCAACATCTTATTTTCAATCAATTATGACCAATTTAAATGGTCTTAAAATCATCAAAGGGCTACTGCGTTTTGATTGGTCCAAAACCATCTCAAGCGGATCATGGATTAGCACCGTCGGATGCGCCCGGATGCAACGGCGGCCCACACCTCCCCTCGTCGCTCTCGCTCCCTCCCTCTCATCCTCATCCACCCACGAAACCCTAGCACACTTTTATCACCATCGCCGCTGCCGCTCCCGCTCCCTTTTCCCCCGCTGCCACCTGTCTCCTCCCTCGTCCTCGTCTCGTCGCTGCCGCCACCTCCTCCCCGTCCCCGGCCTCCTCCCACAGCGCGCGATCCCCTCTCCCCTCCCCTCTCGATCCCACCCACCGAACCGATCCTGATCCAGTCCAGTCCAGATCGAGAGAGAGTGAGCCCCCTCCCGCGATTCCCATCGCCGCCTGTGACACTCCAAAATTTTTATTTGGTTTTCAGCAAAAACTTTGTTGGTTTTTGAAAAGAGGCCATTTAAAATTTTTCCAGAAAACCTTCCTCTTAAAAAACTTCTTTGGCAAGGATTTTTTTTGTATCTTCTTCAAACTATGGTGTTTGATCATTTAAAACTCTTTCTCTGATGGTTCCCTTCTCAAAGTATATTTTTGGAAATTATTCTTTTTCTTATAAAAAGAACTCTATGAATTTTGAGGTTTTTCTTATCTTGAAAACCACCCATGGTTTTACCATGTATCCTATAGTAAATCTTCTCAAAATCCCTCCCTCCACCTTTGAACAATCTAAATTCTCTGTCTCAACAAGTCCAAACAATTTTTGGATTTTATTTTAATTATTTTTTTTCTCAAATCATTTCTGCCAATTATTTTGAGCCTGAGTGATTTTCAAAGCAAGTACCTCATTGCATTTGAGTTTTTATCCCAATCCAACTCCCCTGGATAGTCCTTAGTACCCACAACCTAGAACCATCTTGATCCACTCTTCTTCTTTTCAAATTTTTCAAATTTCAGTCTCTGCAAGTTTGGACCAGATTTGCCAAATTTGGTGAAATTCATATCTCCTCTTATCCAAAAATTCTACCAAAATTCAGGCAGCCTCCTGGTGCAATGAGAGGCCACCCCACCAAGTTTCAGCTCAAGGAAAAATCCCTACATGCCTAGATCATTCTGTCGAACACCTTGCATGCACTATTTCTGTTCATCTTCAGTTAAGTTCAGAGTTTCAGTGTCGATCTTCGTCAGAAATTCAGTCACATGCTCACAGTGCACTTGGCACGTTGCTCACGGCCTAGCTTGCTTGTCCGGAGCCTCACACGCGCGTTGGCACGTTCCTGGCGTCGGTGGCACCCTGGCCCGCCTGCGCCGGCGTGTCTTGCGGCGGCCGAACCACCGTAGCGGCCGACAGGGAGCAGAACGGTGGCATAACGCCGTTCGGCGCCGCCCAAACCCCCTGGTGGCTCCGCGTGGCCATTTCCTTGCCAGCGCACGCATGCAGCACCGTCGCCGTGGCGCGGCACGCACAGAGCGCGCTCCCTGCCGCCGACGGGCCCGCGTCGCCCCGTTCCGTCGAGCTCCCCCTAAGCAACCAAATCCCGCTGCGGTTAGCACCTAAATGGAACCAGGGAAGATCCACGACGACGCTCAACCTCTGAACCTTCCCGACCAAGCACTGCACCGCCGTAATCCATCGCCGGAGAACTCCGTTCACGTCCACCACCTCGGATCGCCTATAAAAGGGGACCCCGTGCTCACCCTCGACCACGCACCACCACTGCACCTCACCAACGCCCTGCCAGGCCACTAGGAGGACCTCGAGGAGGTCTCCTTCCCCGACCCCGGCCGCCCCGTTCCGCCTCGGCCTCCATCTCAATTCGCTCCGGTGAGGCCGTCCCCGGCGCCCAAGCTTCGCCAGTACCCTCCCCGAGCAAACAGAGAGCTAACCCCCACTTCAATTCGATCCTTGCAGCCCTCCTCGGCGAGCTCCATCAACGCCCGAACCACCGTCCGCCGGAGCAAGGGCCGCCGTCGACGTGGTGCTCGCCGGCGACCACCACCACCTCCCACAGACGTGGAATGGCACCCTGAACACGGAGGTACTCGCCGATCTCCCTGCCTCACCGTGGATCGCCGCCGGCGACCACCGCGACTCTCGGGCACCGTCGAGCTCTGCCGCCTCCTTTGAAAATTCAAACCTGACGGGTGGGACCCGCCCGTCAGCCTCTCAGTTCTTTCTAAACGAACCGTTTTCTGAAAGCGTCTTCTGCCAAATGCGTTTTCCCTCTGGGCCGGCGTATTCTTTATCGAATCGTTTTCTGTTTTTATAAGTTAGCCCCTGGGAACTTTCTGTTTCATTACAGATGAGTCCCTGGACTAAAACCCTTATAACTTTTTAACAGAAAAGTATTTTTGATAGATTCTTTCTCTATCCTCTTTAAAATTTTGTCTAGTTTTTTATCAGATTTATTTGAAAAATATTTGGAATATTTTTTGTACACCTCATGGTATTCACGTTAGCGCGTATGTTTCTTTATACCATAGATACCGAAGGAGGTGACGGAACCGCAAACTTCACCCAGCTAGGCTCCGACTACTCTGAACCAGGCAAGCATGTTTGAACTTTTGATATGATGATTGTTTTGGCATGTTGCATTAAGTAGTTTCATGGCATGTTGATGAGCATACCGACGAATGTCGTGTTACATGCAACGATGAGGCAAGTGAGTTTCGAAAATCCATAAGTGGATGGATGTGAGTATGCATGGCCATGTGTTGGCATGAGGATGGGTAAGATGGCAGTGTTGTAGCATGCCAGTCTTATGCCAGACTATATGACGTCAGTGTCAACCCGTATCGATCCAGTTCCTTCCACTTTTCCTCCCCTGTACTACCACATGTTTTCCGCAAGGAATATGGCTTAGTAAGTTGCAAACCGCTTTCTTGGTACACACCAAAAGGAGAGGCCGTGATGATGGTTCCATGGCCCTGGATTAAAGCCAGTCATCCGGTCAGGGAGCATGGGTGTTTTCGGTTGGGACCGAGAGGGGGGCACCCCTTAGAGCACGCGTATATAAATTTGATCCCATGCTATTCGAGATTGTGATCTCCCCGTCTCAAAAGTTTTTCTTGGATGATGTCTAGGGTGATTCCTGGCATCAAGAGGTAGGATGGGTGTGTACTGGTTAGCTGTGTTTTTTTCCGAAATACCGTAAACGGAACTAGTTCTTCGTGACTACGGAAATCCGTTGGCTGTGGGAAAAAATTTCGTACAAACTCTGCAGAGTCATATATTCCTTTGAATCATCTATTCCATGTCCAAGTTCGGTATTATCTTATTCTGAAAAATGTCAGTTTTGATGACAGAGACTCCGGTGAATCACATGAGTGCTAAGTCCGGTTAAATGTTTATTCATGTGGATGGACTAACCCGTTTATTTTCATGAATTGAATATTTATTATGAGTATTATTTACTTGTGAATAAAAGCCCTTTCTGCGATGTCGCTCAGACGTCCGACTGTGGCATTGTTATTATTTACTTTCAATAAAAGCCCTTTCTGCGATGTCGCTCAGACGTCCGACTGTGGCATTGTTATTATTTACTTTCAATAAAAGCCCTTTCTGCGATGTCGCTCAGACGTCCGACTGTGGCATTGTTATTATTTACTTTCAATAAAAGCCCTTTCTGCGATGTCGCTCAGACGTCCGACTGCGGCAGTACTGTTATTTACTTTCAATATAAGCCCTTTCTGTGATGTCGCCCTGACGTCGGACTGTGGCACGCATGTCTTTTATTTTCAGTTTAAGCCCTTTACATGGTGTCGCTTAGACGCCCGACTGCGGCATGATCTTTATTTATTTGTTCACCCTTCGAGGCGTCGCTTGAGACACCCAATCGGTTTCCTATTGTTTCTTTTTGTTGGGTTTTCAGGCGGACTACCGCCGATTCCCTTTTTACTTACCTTGCTTGCTAAATTTTGAATGTGCATTGGTAAATTAATCATGACGCATCCATGCATGCATTTGTTATATCTTACGTCCGAACTGTCTTGCGAGTACTTTCAAAGTACTCACCTGGCTTGTTGATTTGGCCAGATGCTGACAAAGGCGATCTCATGGATGAAGAATTTGATAGCGAGTCCGACGCCTAGAGGAATCCCAGTCAGTCTCGTGCGACCCTGGATTTGGTCACTGTATTATATCCGCTTCCGCTACCAAATAAATTCATCGAGCCTCACCTCGACGCTCGATCAGATGCCAGTTTTAGAGTCATGTATCTCACTCCCCGCTGTGTTTTTCCACCACCACCCTATCCTCGAGTCAGTAGTATGCCTCCACACCACTGTGTCATATCCGCCATTATGTATAATTATTGGCGTGCTTGTAATAATTTGGTTGATCAACCGTAGCTCGACCCTGTAAATTATTTTTATGCTACTGGCTTATTGTATCAAGAATTTGTCTACCAGTAAGGAGGATTTTTCTCATACTGGACTCAAAAGATTGGTTTCTCAATAAACATTTTTATTGAAAAACCGGTCGTGACAAGCTTGGTATCAGAGCCAGTGTAGGAAGCCACTAGGTGCGATCGCTAATTGGTTATTAGCATGATAGAGCCAATTTATATTTTTTTGCAATTGTAGTCATTTTCTGACAGTCAGCATAAATTTATGATTTGACCATTCAGAATTTTTGCCTACTTTTGTAGATGGCCGACAACAGCTGCGAGTCTCAGACCTTCGCCAACGTGCCCGATGGGTTCGTCAAGCTTCTCTCCTTCATCGTTCAGGTCGCGATGGGGCCATCTGTGCGCCCAGTCTTCACACTCTGCCAGCACCGAGTCAACGACAGTCTGACCATGCACCAGGCCGCGGTACAGTTCAAGGGAGGGCGTGGTGAGTTACGCCGCTTCCGGTTCTTGGGAAGAGCCATGCCTACGGAGAGGCATGCTATGCAGATGGCAGCCCGCGAGGCGATAGCTCATCTCAGGGATGTCCTCCCCGTGATGAAGACTCGTCGTTACCGTTATCTTCCATGCCATGTGCCTTACACCTGTCACTACGCATTCTCCTGCCCAGAGGAGAACGAGACGAGGCTTTTGAGATGCTTATTGAGTATCTCCGGGCCCTGGAGGCAGCCTTCGACAACCTGGTGGACGACTTCGTGGCTGCCCGCATGGACTCAGTCCATGGCTGTGCCGCCAACAGGAGGGAACTCCTGCCCACCGCACCGCCACTGACTTTTGTCTCGTCCTCAGCATCTTATGCACCTACTCGTCGCCTGCCTTCTACCGAAGAGTTCAACCAAGTCATTGCGCCCACTCCAGCGCGCACTGCACCACCCTTCGCGCCCACTCCTGTTCGTGTTGTTCCGCCCTGGCACCCGCTCCATCTACTCGGTGCAACACTACACGTATGGAGCCTATTAGCGAGGAGGAAGTCGAGTCCCCAGCCTCGCTACGCCTCACCCTCGGCAGGGCAAAGGAGATCGTCAACATCTCCGCCTGAGTACGCTTAGCCACCATGCAATGTACCGCTTTGTACGATATGGTTATATGTACATAGGTTGTGAGAAGTAGCCTGTCTGCGCATCATGTAGGATCTGGAGGAGTGCACTAGCCTAAATAACATGTCGGGATTATGTACGCATATCCTGAGTGATGTATTGTATAATTACCGCCTACGTGTAAGATATGTAATGAGCAGTCCTTCTCCGCGCGCAAATCGATTTGTTTTTCTTAAGTAAGCTTGGTTATTTAATTTATTTGCCAGTTGTTTTATGGAATTGTTTTTGCAACCCTTTTCGCTTTTCTTATGGGTTTTACAAAATATATCCCCAGAGTGAAAAATGCCTCGTCCTTGGACTCGCTCCATGCCAACTCCACCAGAGGAAAATTATGATACACAACCCAGCAACAAGTTAACACAGGGACAGTCAAGCCAATAGGGCAGTGAATCGGCACTTTCACAAATGTGTCACCTTTATGAACAAAGTATTTATGAAGTTTATGGACAAGTTCGTTGTGGTATTTATCGACGATATTCTGATATACTCCAAGACACCAGAAGAGCACGCGGAACATCTTAGGATTGTGCTAGGAGAACTCAGGAAACATCAATTGTATGCCAAGTTCAGCAAGTGCGAATTTTGGCTAAGACAAGTAGGCTTTCTAGGCCACGTGCTGACCCAAGACGGTATCGCAGTGGACCCGGAGAAAGTCAGGGCCATACTTGGCTGGAAGTCACCAGCCACCGTAACGGACATACGAAGCTTCTTGGGAATGGTAGGATATTACCGCAGATTTATTGAAGGATTCTCCACCATAGCCAAGCCAATGACGCAGTTACTCAAGAAGGACAAGAAGTTTGAATGGACAGAAGCCTGCAAGAAAAGTTTCCAAGAGCTAAAACGGAAATTAACGACAGCACCGGTATTAATTCTGCCAGACATACACAAGAATTTTGAAGTGTATTGTGACGCATCCCGAAAGGGCCTCGGGTGCGTGTTGATGCAAGAAGGCAAGGTTGTCGCATACGCTTCAAGGCAACTTCGCAAGCATGAGGAAAATTATCCCACTCATGACTTAGAAATGGAAGCAGTCATTCATGCACTCAAGGAATGGAGGCATTTCTTACTTGGAAATCGATGTGAAATATACACGGACCATAAAAGTCTCAAATATATTTTCACACAGCCAGAACTAAACTTACGGCAACGACGCTGGTTGG
This sequence comes from Triticum urartu, assembly GCF_056163025.1. Lineage (NCBI taxonomy): Eukaryota > Viridiplantae > Streptophyta > Magnoliopsida > Poales > Poaceae > Triticum > Triticum urartu. Next base: position 26,500,264 of record NC_141879.1, read on the forward strand.
AATTGGTAAAGGATTATGATGTTGGTATCCACTATCATCCAGGAAAAGCAAATGTAGTGGCCGATGCTCTTAGTCGGAACCCCAGCTCTGACGAAAACAGCCTGCAAAGCTTGAGACCTGAATTCCAACAAGAATTTGCCAAACTCAACTTGTTAATGATCGCGGAAGGCACCATAACAAACTTGGAAATACAGCCCGACCTTGTGGAGAGAATTAAAGAAGCTCAGCCTGGTCACCCCAGCGTTGAAGGAATTAAAAGAAAGGTGAGTATGGGCAAGACCTCGGAGTTCGTCATAGACGATGGAGGAATATTATGGTACGGAGACAGACTCTGCGTGCCAAACATAGAGGACCTCAAACAGCAAATTCTAGCTGAAGCCCACACCGCCCCATATTCGATCCACCCTGGAGGAACCAAAATGTATAAGGATATTCAGGAAAGATTTTGGTGGCACGGTATGAAGAGGGACATAGCCACATTCGTTGCATGTTGCGATTCTTGTCAACGCATAAAAGTTGAGCATCAAAGACCATCCAGACTACTGCAACCAAACAAAATACCTGAGTGGAAATGGGATGAAATAGGGATGAATTTCATTGTCGGACTACCTCAGTCACGACACGGGAATGATGCCATATGGGTCATCACCGATAGATTAACCAAGGTGGCACATTTCATTCCAGTGAAGACAACCTACAACACTCAGAGGCTCGCCAGGATTTATCTCTCCCGTATAGTTTGTCTGCATGGAGTCCCGAAGACTATAATATCCGACAGAGGCACTCAGTTCGTCTCGAGATTCTGGGATCATTTACAACAGGCTCTGGGAACTCAACTGGCCTTCAGTACAGCCTACCATCCCCAGACTGATGGACAGACTGAACGCGTAAACCAAATTTTAGAAGACATGCTGAGAGCATGTGTCCTCACCTATGGAACCAGTTGGGAAGAAAGCCTGCCATATGCCGAGTTCGCATACAACAACAGTTACCAGGCCAGCCTGCAAATGGCACCTTTTGAAGCCTTATACGGACGGAGATGTCGTACCCCATTAAATTGGTCAGAAACCAGAGACAGCCGTATCTTCGGCCCAGACATGCTCAAAGAAGCCGAGGAAAAGGTCAAGCTAATCAGGGACCGACTCAAGACCGCTCAAAGCCGACAGAAGAGTTATTACGATCAGAAACATCGTGGGGTCAATTTTGAACTCGGTGAATTTGTGTACCTACGAGTATCACCTATGAGGGGACTGCAACGGTTTAAGATTAAAGGAAAGCTAGCGCCAAGATTCATCGGACCATTCTGTATAGTGGCACGAAGAGGCACGGTGGCCTACTAGCTAGACTTACCCGAAGAATTATCCGATGTCCACGACGTGTTCCACGTCTCGCAATTGAGGAAGTGCGTAAGCAAACCAGAGAAGCAAGTATCCCATGAGAATATTGACGTGCAACCAGACCTCACCTATCGGGAACATCCAGTAAAAATATTAGAGGAGTCTGAAAGGAGGACCCGACAGAAAACCATCAAGTTTTTCAAAGTTCAGTGGAGCAACCACACCGAAAGTGAAGCAACTTGGGAAAGGGAGGATTTCCTTCGGACAGAGCATCCATACTTATTTAAGGATCAGCTGAAATCTCGGGGACAAGATTTTTCCTAAGGGGGTAGGTGTTGTGACACTCCAAAATTTTTATTTGGTTTTCAGCAAAAACTTTGTTGGTTTTTGAAAAGAGGCCATTTAAAATTTTTCCAGAAAACCTTCCTCTTAAAAAACTTCTTTGGCAAGGATTTTTTTTGTATCTTCTTCAAACTATGGTGTTTGATCATTTAAAACTCTTTCTCTGATGGTTCCCTTCTCAAAGTATATTTTTGGAAATTATTCTTTTTCTTATAAAAAGAACTCTATGAATTTTGAGGTTTTTCTTATCTTGAAAACCACCCATGGTTTTACCATGAATCCTATAGTAAATCTTCTCAAAATCCCTCCCTCCACCTTTGAACAATCTAAATTCTCTGTCTCAACAAGTCCAAACAAGTTTTGGATTTTATTTTAATTATTTTTTTTCTCAAATCATTTCTGCCAATTATTTTGAGCCTGAGTGATTTTCAAAGCAAGTACCTCATTGCATTTGAGTTTTTATCCCAAACCAACTCCCTTGGATAGTCCTTAGTACCCACAACCTAGAACCATCTTGATCCACTCTTCTTCTTTTCAAATTTTTCAAATTTCAGTTTCTGCAAGTTTGGACCAGATTTGCCAAATTTGGTGAAATTCATATCTCCTCTTCTCCAAAAATTCTACCAAAATTCAGGCAGCCTCCTGGTGCAATGAGAGGCCACCCACCAAGTTTCAGCTCAAGGAAAAATCCCTACATGCCTAGATCATTCTGTCGAACACCTTGCATGCACTGTTTCTGTTCATCTTCAGTTAAGTTCAGAGTTTCAGTGTCGATCTTCGTCAGAAATTCAGTCACATGCTCACAGTGCACTTGGCACGTTGCTCATGGCCTAGCTTGCTTGTCCGGAGCCTCACACGCGCGCTTGGCACGTTCTTGGCGTCGGTGGCACCCTGGCCCACCTACGCCGGCGTGTCTTGCGGCGGCCGAACCACCGTAGCGGCCGACAGGGAACAGAATGGCGGCATAATGCCGTTCGGCGCCGCCCAAACCCCCTGGTGGCTCCACGTGGCCATTTCCTCGCCAGCGCACGCATGCAGCACTGTCGCCGTGGCGCGGCACGCACAGAGCGCGCTCCCTGCCGCCAAGGGCCCGCGTCGCCCCGTTCCATCGAGCTCCCCCTAAGCAACCAAATCCCGCTGCGGTTAGCACCTAAATGGAACCAGGGAACATCCACGACGACGCTCAACCTCTGAACCTTCCCGACCAAGCACTGCACCGCCGTAATCCATCGCCGGAGAACTCCGTTCACGTCCACCGCCTCGGATCGCCTATAAAAGGGGACCCCGAGCTCACCCTCGAGCACGCACCACCACTGCACCTCACCAACGCCCTGCCAGGCCACTAGGAGGACCTCGAGGAGGTCTCCTTCCCCGACTCCGGCCGCCCCGTTCCGCCTCGGCCTCCGTCTCGATTCGCTCCGGTGAGGCCGTCCCCGGCGCCCAAACTTCGTCAGTACCCTCCTCGAGCAAACAGAGAGCTAACCTCCACTTCAATTCGATCCTTGCGGCCCTCCTCAGCGAGCTCCATCAACGCCCGAACCACCGTCCGCCGGAGCAAGGGCCACCGTCGACGTGGTGCTCGCCAGCGACCACCACCACCTCCCACAGACGCGGAATGGCGCCCTGAACACGGAGGTACTCGCCGATCTCCCTGCCTCGCCGTGGATCGCCGCCGGCGACCACCGCGGCTCTCGGGCACCGTCGAGCTCTGCCGCCTCCTTTGAAAATTCAAACCTGACGGGTGGGACCCGCCCGTCAGCCTCTCAGTTCTTTCTAAACGAACCGTTTTCTGAAAGCGTCTTCTGCCAAATGCATTTTCCCTCTGGGCCGGTTTATTCTTTATCGAATCATTTTCTGTTTTTATAAGTTAGCCCCTGGGAACTTTCTGTTTCATTACAGATGAGTCCCTGGACTAAAACCCTTATAACTTTTTAACAGAAAAGTATTTTTCATTGATTCTTTTTCTATCCTCTTTAAAATTTTGTCTAGTTTTTTATCAGATTTATTTGAAAAATATTTGGAATATTTTTTGTACACCTCACGGTATTCATGTTAGCGCGTATGTTTCTTTATACCATAGATACCGAAGGAGGTGACGGAACCGCAAACTTCTCCGAGCTAGGCTCCGACTACTCTGAACCAGGCAAGCATGTTTGAACTTTTGATATGATGATTGTTTTGGCATGTTGCATTAAGTAGTTTCATGGCATGTTGATGAGCATACCGACGAATGTCGTGTTACATGCAACGATGAGGCAAGTGAGTTTCGAAAATCCATAAGTGGATGGATGTGAGTATGCATGGCCATGTGTTGGCATGAGGATGGGTAAGATGGCAGTGTTGTAGCATGCCAGTCTTATGCCAGACTATATGACGTCAGTGTCAACCCGTATCGATCCAGTTCCTTCCACTTTTCCTCCCCTGTACTACCACATGTTTTCCGCAAGGAATATGGCTTAGTAAGTTGCAAACCGCTTTCTTGGTACACACCAAAAGGAGAGGCCGTGATGATGGTTCCATGGCCCTGGATTAAAGCCAGTCATCCGGTCAGGGAGCATGGGTGTTTCCGGTTGGGACCGAGAGGGGGGCACCCCTTAGAGCACGCGTATATAAATTTGATCCCATGCTATTCGAGATTGTGATCTCCCCGTCTCAAAAGTTTTTCTTGGATGATGTCTAGGGTGATTCCTGGCATCAAGAGGTAGGATGGGTGTGTACTGGTTAGCTGTGTTTTCTTCCGAAATACCGTAAACGGAACTAGTTCTTCGTGACTATGGAAATCCGTTGGCTGTGGGAAAAATTTTCGTACAAACTCTGCAGAGTCATATATTCCTTTGAATCATCTATTCCATGTCCAAGTTCGGTATTATCTTATTCTGACAAATGTCAGTTTTGATGACAGAGACTCCGGTGAATCACATGAGTGCTAAGTCCGGTTAAATGTTTATTCCTGTGGATAGACTAACCCGTTTATTTTCATGAATTGAATATTTATTATGAGTATTATTTACTTGTGAATAAAAGCCCTTTCTGCGATGTCGCTTAGACGTCCGACTGTGGCATTGTTATTATTTACTTTCAATAAAAGCCCTTTCTATGATGTCGCTCAGACGTCCGACTGTGGCATTGTTATTATTTACTTTCAATAAAAGCCCTTTCTACGATGTCGCTCAGACGTCCGACTGCGGCAGTACTGTTATTTACTTTCAATATAAGCCCTTCCTGTGATGTCGCCCCGACGTCGGACTGTGGCACGCATGTCTTTTATTTTCAGTTTAAGCCCTGTACGTGGTGTCGCTTAAACGCCCGACTGCGGCATGATCTTTATTTATTTGTTCACCCTTCGAGGCGTCGCTTCAGACACCCGATCGGTTTCCTATTGTTTCTTTTTGTTGGGTTTTCAGGCGGACTACCGCCGATTCCCTTTTTACTTACCTTGCTTGCTAAATTTTGAATGTGCATTGGTAAATTAATCATGACGCATCCAAGCATGCATTTGTTATATCTTACGTCCGAACTGTCTTGCGAGTACTTTCAAAGTACTCACCTGGCTTGTTGATTTGGCCAGATGCTGACGAAGGCGATCTCATGGATGAAGAATTTGATAGCGAGTCCGACGCCTAGAGGAATCCCAGTCAGTCTCGTGCGACCCTGGATTTGGTCACTGTATTATATCCGCTTCCGCTACCAAATAAATTCATCGAGCCTCACCTCGACGCTCGATGAGATGCCAGTTTTAGAGTCATGTATCTCACTCCCCGCTGTGTTTTTCCACCACCACCCTATCCTCGAGTCAGTAGTATGCCTCCACACCACTGTGTCATATCCGCCATTATGTATAATTATTGGCGTGCTTGTAATAATTTGGTTGAGCAACCGTAGCTCGACCCTGTAAATTATTTTTATGCTACTGGCTTATTGTATCAAGAATTTGTCTACCAGTAAGGAGGATTTTTCTCATACTGGACTCAAAAGATTGGTTTCTGAATAAACATTTTTATTGGAAAACCGGTCGTGACACCGCCACCCCCACCCACCACCGCCGACCACGTCTCCGCCACGCACCCTCTCCCCTAGCCTTCACCCCCCAGATCCACCAGTCCAGGCATGGCCATGGCATCGCGGCCGGCTTTCTTGCCAGCGTGCGCGTGCGTGCTTCACGCTGGCTACGGGCCTCCGGCAATCTGGACAGCGACGACGTCAACGGGATCATCGGGTCTCCGGCGGCGCGTGCCCTTCGCGCACCTGCTCCCCTCCTCCCCGCCCTGCCCTGCGCTCCAGATCCGTCCCAGACGAAGCCATGGTGTGTCCCGTCGCAGCGGCCGCTGATCCCATCTCCTCGCCTCCGCCCGACCCTCGCCGCCAACCCTCGCTGTCTCCACCTCCTCGCCCCATCTCCTCGTTCCCATCTCCTCGCCGTCTCCTCGTCCCCATCTCCCTGCAGAGGGACTGTGAGCTCGGCAGCTGATCCTCTTCAGTTTCTGGTGAGCTCTCCCCCTCTCTCTCTGCTACTTCTCTTCTCATGGACCTGCATCATGCTCTACTACTTTCCACACTAGGATTTACCTCCACTTTCCGAAATTCCTCTTACGGTTCGGTTAATCCCTGCGATTTTCTGCAGATCACGACTATGGGTACCTGCAGAGGCGTCGACCTGGCGCTCCTCGCGGCCGTGCTGCTGCAAACCCTCCTCCCGGCGTCCGAGGCAGAGGGCCTGGTGCGGAACGCGCTCAAGAAGCGCCCCGTCAACCTGAACAGCCACGGCGCCATGCGCCTCTCTGGTGGTGAGGAGGCACAGCAGCGGCGTAGCCGGCGCCCTCTGCTCTGAGGAGGAGGGTGACATTGTGTCGCTCAAGAACTACATGAAACGGATGGTACTTCAGGGAGATCGGTGTCGGCACGCCGCCCCAGAATTTCACCTTCATCTCGGTGCGTCCTCCTCCTCGGTGGTGCTGACGCCTTTTTTGTGTTTAGGATTAAAATGGTCCGGCTGTCTGTGAGACTGTGACACAGGGGATTGACGTTGTTTTTGGTGCTTTGTTGGTGCAGATTGCATGCTACCTCCACTCACGCTACAAGGCGGGGGCGTCCAGCACCTGCAAGAAGAATGGTTGGCGTCTGGAAACTGCTCTCACCACCATGCTGGTGATTGTGCTTTACAGTAGTTGACATGCTCTATTCCTATCTGTTTTGCTTGCTGTCAAAGATGGTGTGTTTTGTACACACCCCTCTGTGATTTATGCACTTCCCATGCATTTTCCCCATCACCCACAAACCATAACATGCTAGTTGTATGTGCTACAACAATTCTTGCACTTGATTTTAAATCGTTCTCTGCTCTGTGTGTGCACGTGTGTTAATGATGGATTGGCTGGTCAGATGATGCTACAACAACATATTCCTGAGATTCTCTTTGAGGAATACAAAATCAAGGTTTTTAAGACTGATGGCCAGCCTGTCTAATGTTTGTTTTCTTCTATACACTTGCTCCTTCCAGTAGGCATTGCAAGTGATGTGTTCAAGTGTAGTCCTCTAGTCACATTTTTTAACCAGTACCATATGATTGTAGAATACTACTAGTTTTAGTCATTCAACACTTAATTTACCTAGAATGATGTAGTTGCACTTGGTAGATGGGCTGAGCAAATGATGATTCGTATGGTTATTCTGATACATTTGATGTTCAAAATCGAGCTTTTTAAGCCTGATACTCAGCCCATCACAAATCAGTCATCTGCTACTCTTGTTGTGCTGTAGTTTCTTATGATGATTTGAAAGTAAACAGAGTGTAACTATGTTACCTTGTTTTGGTAAAATAGGTACCAACACCTGGGATCAGTTTGAGATGCGGGTGCACAATAGGGCGTTCGACCTTGTCAACCAGAAGGTATCCTGAACATTCTTAGATTGCTTTTGTCGCCAAGCCACACAGATCATCTAGTTAGATAGAATCCGCTATGCTAGGGTGATGAATGAACGAACAAACAATAATAGGAACATAGGCACCAGGTTTTAGAGGGCATGTGATTTTGTGGTTGCAGCAGGCCCGCCTTGTAGACCTGATGAGTTATCATGTGTATTTTATCTTGCTAGACGAGTTATCCAGCAATACTAGTGCATAGTAGAAAATTATCATAGATCCTGGCTGTAACCTGCTTTTGTGCTTGTGACTTTGGCCCGCATGATTTTGTGGGGATTTGGTACCAGACTAGAGGTAGAGGCTTGACAATTTCTTGCTGTTTCGGTTAAGTGCTTGATAGATAGCTGTCTCATATGCATTTTCCATTCCTAATGGTGCTTTTTAATTTCCTTTCCAGGCCAAATAAAAGATGTTGTTCTCGGTGGAGTTGAACTTGAGGATGAGCACAGAGAGAAATTTAATCAAATCCAAAAGGTAGGTTCTTTGTTCTTATCAGATGTTGGCAGATTCTATTTGTTGTGCATATGCCAAGTGTGTCTACCTGATTGTAAACATAATTGCAATACTGTATATATGTTGACAGTCTAGTAAAAAATAAACTTGTTGTGCCTGGGTTTGTGGATCTTAAAAAAATTCATCTATGATTTCCTTACTCATACAAAACGCCCAGCTGTTGTTCTTGTTAATACAAGCGTGCATACCATCGACACCTTCACCTAACAGAAAAGGCTCTAGCCACATATTCCTCTTTACTGAAAACTCATTGTTCTTTTCTAAACTATTGCAAAAATTGAGTAGTGGTACAGATTATATAAATTTTTTATTGTCTTGGTAGCTTCACTCGTGTCTGCCACTGATTGGTTTCTGCTTAACCCATGTGTAGATGGAGTACTAAACAGCAGGATTTCAATCACCTTGTATACACTAGCAGCTTGCTTACACAGTTGTCACTTTTGCTTGTGGTAGCCATTATGTGACTGAATCATGTTTGTGTCTACTAATCATCAGTTAATAGTATTTGGCTTCTTTGTGGTGGTCTGGGACTATTTTACGGTGATGAGGATATACTTTCTGATTTATAGTTACTAATCTGTGGTCTGGTGTCATATTATAGTCTAATATTTTTTGTTTTGACTCTTTTTCTGGTGCGAGGAAAGCTATGAGTAGACGTCAACGATGCCTACTTGTTTGGCTGCTACAGTGATGCATGTGCGGGTCAAGCAAGTACACATGCATATACGTACATGTTAGGATAGTAGCAGATATTCCCTGAGTACATGCGCCAGTCAAGCAAGCACACATGCATATACGTTCCTGCTGTATTCCTGCTATATACGTACATGTGTAAATGTATTTCTGAGAGATGTGTTATGTAAACCTGGGAGATGTGTTATGTGATGTGATATGATGGATGATTTGAATTCGACATGGAGTTTTCCTGATTTGAACGTGAAACAACTTTGTCCAAACAATTCTTTCAAAATCTGAGATCTAATATTGGACAAATAATTGGACTGGAAAAGGCAACAACCCAATAAGCATTGGACTGTTTAAAAAGCGAAACAAAAAACCTTAGAAAATAAAAAAAGAAATATACTGCAAAAAAGGCCGAGGCCCCCTAGTATGGAAGAACCTAACAAAAAGGCTGAATTGTGGGGTATGGCCCATGCTGAAATTAATAGGAAAAAAATATAAGAGGCTAAATTATTGGGCTAAGCCCATGTAGAACAGCGAATTGGATTGGGCTGAATCTTACCAACGACCTTTTCAATTGGTCGCAATTTTGCCACGTCTGATTGCCACGTTGGATCCGACGTGGCCTGGGCAGACAGCCAGTGACCAAAACAAAAGGTCATGGGTTCAACGACCTTCTGTTTTGGTCGTAAACGTCTACGACCTTATCCCAAAGAAGGTCGTTAATTTCAGTTTACGACCGCCAGCTTTTGACCTTCTATTTTTGGTTACAAAAAGGTCGCAAATGAAAAACAATGACCTTTCAGTGACCAATAGTGGTGGTCACAAGTTGACATATTTCTTGTAGTGTTCCTACCGTAACCACGGCTTCCGAGGTGGTGGCACCCCATGTTCCTCGGTTGAAACCCCTTCATGTACTTCGACTTTTCTTTGGCAGCATCGGCATGGCAAGCCGCCTTGAATATTTCAAATTGTTGTTCCGTGATCGTCGGATTCCCCTTTACAATCTCAGAGTAGGGTTCCTTTTTCTTGATGATCCGATGTTTCTCCCTTGCTTTCGAGGTGGCCAACACGTCGCTAAACTTGGTCATGGCGCGTTTTTTATCTTCTTCGTTGTCGGGTCTTTATCTAGATTTTTATATTCCTTTTCATCCTGGCCCGGGAACAAGAATACCTCGTGCTTAGGAAAGAGGGCCTCATATTATCTATCTTCCTTAGTTTCTCATCGTTGATGGTGGCGATTGTCCTTACAATACAGCCTATTTGATTGCTGTATCACACACACACGCTTCCGCGGGCGCTTTTGGCCAAAAATTGCCGTCGTCCACCTCAGTGACCACCAGTCTAGTAGTCATGAGCTAGTTTGGGCGCTGTTGCCTCTTTGCTTTCGGTTCTATACCGGCTCCGCTAGTGTCGGTGCTGGTCTCGGCGCCGGTCTTAGTCTTAGCGCCGGTCGCGATGTCGGTCGTCTCAGTTTCCGATGCGACAGGTGGGCCCAGCAAGAACAACCGTTGATCGTCGGCAAGGTTCAAAAATTTGCCTGCCGCCTGGTAGACGTCGTCGGAATCACCAGAACCCTGTCCTTCATCGTTGCTAGCCATGTTTCCTACGATTAAGTCTGGTCAATTAATTCTAAACCTAATAAAATGAATAATGACATAAAAAAGGCCTATGTTTTGCAGGAACGTTGATTCCTTCCCGGTGCGGCAAATCTACGGCACTCGATATGTCCTAGTTTGTAGCACAAGTCATGCCGAAATTCACGGAAAATGTTGGCATGACCTTTGCTAAAAAGTGGACAAATCGAGCACCTGAAATTTGCCGGAACGAAAATGAATCTACATTCCGGCAAAACATAGGCCACTCGGCTTCATTCCCTAGAAATAACAAAAGGCCACTTGGGCACAATCGAACCACTCCAATGAAAAGATATAACATGACGACTTCAATGAAAAGATATAATCAACAATAAAAGTTTAGAAAGGGATCATCTATAAAATAAAACTTGCCTAAATTCTTTTCATTGAAAAATAGTGGTCTTTTCAAAAATCAAAAATCTTTGCAAAATGACCTCACTAAACACTTCTCTGCCAAGGAAAGTACCCAAATTATGTTCTAGCTATTCCTCTCTCTCTCTCACACACACACACATTATTTTCTCTAACCCTTCTCTGCCTAGGATCAGTGGCACAGGGCACTGGTTGACTTGAGCTAAAACTCAGGTCGCCTAAAAGGGCAAAACCCAACAAAATTGCAAAGGAACTCCATTCCTCTAACCCTTCTGACCTAATGCTCTAAAATTAATTTTTCCTCTAACCTAGCCAACCTAGTTAACCTAGCTTGTTAACCTAACGAACCTAATTAACCTAGCTATTTAACCTAGTTAGTTAACCTAGCTTGTTAACCTAGTTTACGTAGATAATTAAACTAGTTAACCTAGCTAGTTCTCTGTCAAAGCCCTAAATAAATTTTTGCACTAACCTAGATAATTACCCTAATTAAACTAGTTAACCTAACTAGTTCTCTGTCAAAGCCCTAACTAATTTTTTGCACTAACCTAGATAATTAACCTAATTAAACTAGCTAACCTAGCTAGCTAGTTCTCTGTCCAATGTTTCTGCTATGCATGAGAGAGAGAGAGGAGGGGTGGGGGCTTATAGAGGATGGCTCCGGTGGTGGTGAGGGAGGCATTGGTGGCGAGGGAGGCAGGGGCGTCTCCGGTGACGGTGAGGGAGGCAGTTGTGGCGAGGGAGGCAGGGGCGTCGAGGGTGGCTCCGGTGGAGCCGAGTGCGGCTCCGGTGGGGTTGATGAGGCCGCGCGGCTCCGGTGGCGTTGGGGGTGGCTCCGGTGGCGTCAACGACGCGTGGCTCTGGTGGCTCCGAGGGCGTCGACGTCGGCAGGAGACGGCGAAGAAGTGGGGCGACGGCGAATTGGGGAGACGACGGCGAAGTGGGGCAAGGGATTTGGGGAGAAGTGGTGGCCGGGGGGAGGGAAACCGCTTTTGGGTTAAGTCAAACTTAGCGGTAGCGCGTTTAGTAAAAACACGTTATAGCTAAGTTAGCTATAGCGATTTTCACTAAACGCGCTACTGCTATAGCTATGTATTTTCCTTTTATTTTATTTTCTCTTTCTATAGCGGGGGTCTAAAAAACACGCTGCTGCTATATTATCTATAGCGCCTCTTATGAACAGACGCTACTGCTATGCCTTTCTCCTTTTTTCCTTTTTCATTTATTTTTCTTTACATTTTATTTATTCCTTTCTCCTTTTTCTATTTCTTTCATTTTCTTTTACTTTTCTATTTGTTTTTCATTTTATTTTATTTTCATTAGCAGTAGCGCTTTTCACCGTAAACACGCTGCTACAATAATCTTAGCGGTAGTGCGGTTTTTATAAGACCGCTAGTACTATGTCTAGCTTATCGGATTAGTAGCGGGAATTTTTGTAGTAGAGCTTTTCCATGGAGGCGCGCTACTGCTACATTTGTATCTGTAGCGCGGTTATCCTGCAACGCGCTACTGCTATGTAGCACTAGTGCCCTTTTTTAACAAGCGCTACTGCTAAAGTTCTGTGTATAAGTTTTTCCCTAGTAGTGTATGTAATAGTAGCTATCTGTTTGATCTCTCTCTCTCTCTCGTGTTCTTGATTTGGCACGATCTTGATGTACCGTGAGCTTTGCTATTATAGTTAGATCTTATGATGTTTCTCCCCCTCTACCTTCTTGTAATTGATTGAGTTTTCTATTTGAAGCTATCTTATCGGATTGAGTCTTTAAAGATTTGAGAGCACTTGATGTATGTCTTGCGTGTGTTTATCTATGGTGACAATGGGATATTCACGTGATCCACTTGATGTATGTTTTGGTAATCGACTTGCGGGTTCTGTGACCTTGTGAACTTATGCATAGGGGTTGGCACACGTTTTCGTCTTGACTCTCCGGTAGAAACTTTGGGGCACTCTTCGAAGTTCTTTGTGTTGGTTTGAATAGATCAATCTGAGATTGTGTGATGCATGTCATATAATCAGACCCGCGGATACTTGTGGTGACATTGGAGTATCTAGGTGACATTAGGGTTTTGGCTGATGTGTATCTTAATGTGTTATTTTAGTACGAACTCTAGGGCTGTTTGTGACACTTATAGGAATAGTCCAATAGATCAAACAGAAACAATGACTTTGAGGTGGTTTCGTAACCTACAATAATCTCTTCGTTTATTCTCCGCTATTAGTGACTTTGGAGTGACTCTTTATTGCACGTTGAGGGATTGTTATATGATCTCATTATGTTATCACTAGTCATTAACCCGTGCAGCTGCACGTCTAGCAATTTGATTTCAATAGAAAGAAAAAATATTTTTAAATTTTGTGCATCAATGATTCTATATAGAATATAGAAAAAGGGCCTAATTTACCTGTCCATAATTCTTCATTGTATTCAAAACCAAGAGACACAGGTGCGTTAGCATATGAGAGTGGTAGAATATAATGAAATTCTATAAAAACATATGCCAGATTCAGTTGCAAATCCTTGGCACTCCTTCAGAAGTACAAACCCATGTTATATTAAGAGGTGGGAAAGCAAGGAGATGGAAAATATTACAATAAAAATATATTGATGGTTACATCTAAATTACATAAGGAAGTGTAGAAGTAGCTATATCTTATCTTTTTGTGGCACAAACTAAATGCGTTTCAATTTTAATACACATAAGAAACTACTTTGTTATGAATGACGAAGGCACAGATAAAAGACAATATCAAAAACCACTTCCTCATTAATTTTGAATTAAATTTGGGATGCCATAACAGTTGTATCTTGAAAGGCTGTTGTTTGGGGCTGGACTTTAAGTTTGGCTCAACCTTGAAAACAAACTCTAGTGCTACTGTACCACTAGTAGAAAAGGGGGCAACGGTCCAGGCCGGGTCAGCCCATTAGTCCCGGTTCAATCTAGAACCGGGACCAATGGGGGCATTGGACCCGGTTCGTGAGCCCAGGGGGCCGGCCGGGCCACGTGGGCCATTGGTCCCGGTTCGTCTGGACCTTTTGGTCCCGGTTGGTGGGAGAACCGGGACCAATGGTCCTGGCTCCTGGCCCACCACCATTGGTCCCGGTTCGTGGCAAGAACCGGGACCAAAGGCTCCCATTTAGTCCCGGTTCGTGCCACGAACCGGGACCAGTGGTGCCACCTATATATACCCCTCGCACCGGAGCAGAGCACTGAGTGCTCTGTTTTTCTGGGCCAGCGAGGGGAGGGGTTTGTGGTGCTCTAGCTCACCTCCTATGCACATGAGGTGTTCGATGAAATGCCCGAGCCACACTAGTTAAGCTTTCTCCTCTCGAAGCTCGACCTCAAAGCTTCATTTTCCTCGAGATTTGTCTAGACTTAGCGGTCCGTCACGCCCCACCCCTGTCTTCACCACCGTCGATCACCCGCGCCGATCTCATCACCGACACCACCGTGGTGAGCCTCGTGTTCTTATCTTCTTTCTGAAAGGAAAAATTTTCTTACTTGTATGTTTAGATAGATACTTGTATCATTTTCTTACTTTTATTATTGCATCTTATATAGTGCGATGGTTTTGGTATCCGCCCCCGTCGGCCCTCGTCCTGTCTATGATTTGGATGTGGTATATATATTAATCTTTATAACTATTGGTTCATTTATTGTTTATGAAAATTATGCGGACCAACGTGACATAGATTTTATTTATCTAGGATGTATGTGAACCGGAAATTCCAACCGACCCTATTGTCGAGAGGTTAAATTTAGTTGAAGAAGAAAACAATTTCTTGAAGGAAAAAATAAAAAAAAATTGAGGAGGAGAAGATGATATTGGACTTGCATGTTGCGGATGTCATCGATGATCACAAGATCAAGATGGATGCAATGCGCTTGAAGATTAGAAAGATTAGAAAATATGCCATTCATACCGAGGCTTGGTATCATTATGCCGTTGGATCAATTGTTACCTTGGTTGCGATTATGATCGACTTTGTTTTAATTAATGTATGGTTTAATTAATTAGATGCTCTGGAGAGCTATATGTTGTTAGATGAGAACTATGTATGTACTTTGGTTTTAATGTGATGATGAACTTCTATTAATTTGGACACTTAATTATATATAATGCACGCAGATGAACCGGCAATGGATGTACGGTGACAGACACACCTCCGAGTACATTAAGGGCGTGCATGAGTTTCTCGATGCGGCTGAGACAAACAAGCAGAATGGTTTTATGTGTTGTCCATGCCCTAATTGTGGGAATACGAAGTCTTACTCTGACCGGAAAATCCTTCACACCCACCTGCTTTACAAGGGTTTCATGCCACACTATAATGTTTGGACGAGGCACAGAGAAATAGGGGTTATGATGGAAGACGACGAAGAAGAAGAGTACGATGACAACTACGTGCCCCCTGAATACCGTGATGCTGCAACGGAGGGAGCTGGTGAAGATCAAGAGGAACCAGACGATGTGCCCAATGATGCTGCAACGGGTGAAGCTGCTGAAGATGAAGAGGAACCAGACGATGTGCTCGATGATGATGATCTCCGTCGGGTAATTGTCGATGCAAGGACGCAATGCGAAAGTCAAAAGGAGAAGCTGAAGTTCGATCGCATGTTAGAGGATCACAAAAAAGGGTTGTACCCCAATTGCGAAGATGGCAACACAAAGCTCGGTACCATACTGGAATTGCTGCAGTGGAAGGCAGAGAATGCTGTGCCTGACAAAGAATTTGAGAAACTACTGAAAATATTGAAGAAGAAGCTTCCAAAGGATAACGAATTGCCCGATAGTACATACGCAGCAAAGAAGGTCATATGCCCTCTAGGATTGGAGGTGGAGAAGATACATGCATGCCCTAATGACTGCATCCTATACCGCGGTGCATACAAGGATCTGAATGCATGCCCGGTATGCGGTGCATTACGGTATAAGATCAGACGAGATGACCCTGGTGATGTTCACGGCGAGCCCCGCAGGAAGAGGGTTCCTGCGAAGGTGATGTGGTATGCTCCTATAATACCATGGTTGAAACGTCTGTTCAGAAACGGAGAGCATGCCAATTCGATGCGATGGCACAGTGAGGACCGTAAGAAAGACGGGAAGTTGAGAGCACCCGCGGACGGGTTGCAGTGGAGAAAAATCGTGAGAAAGTACTGGCATGAGTTTGCAAAGGACCCAAGGAACGTATGGTTTGCTTTAAGCGTGGATGGCATTAATCCTTTCGGGGAGCAGAGCAGCAATCACAGCACCTGGCCTGTGACTCTATGTATGTATAACCTTCCTCCTTGGATGTGCATGAAGCGGAAGTTCATTATGATGCCAGTTCTCATCCAAGGCCTTAAGCAACCCGGCAACGACATTGATGTGTACCTAAGGCCATTAGTTGAAGAACTTTTACAGCTGTGGAATGGAAACGGTGTACGTACGTGGGATGAGCACAATAAAGAGGAATTTAACCTAAAGGCGTTGCTGTTCGTGAGCATCAACGATTGGCCCGCTCTCAGTAACCTTTCAGGACAGACAAACAAAGGATACCACGCATGCACACACTGTTTGGATGACACTGAAAGTATATACCTGGACAAATGCAGGAAGAATGTGTACCTGGGCCATCGTCGATTTCTTCCGACCAACCATCAATGTCGAAAGAAAGGCAAGCATTTCAAAGGCGAGGCGGATCACCGAAGGAAGCCCGCCATGCGTACCAATGATCACGTACTTGCTATGGTCAATGATTTACACGTAATCTTTGGAAAGGGTCCTGGCGCACTAGCTGTTCCGAATGACGCTGAGGGACACGCACCCATGTGGAAGAAGAAATCTATATTTTGGGACCTACCCTACTTGAAAGACCTAGAGGTCCGCACTTCAATCGACATGATGCACGTGACGAAGAACCTTTGCGTGAACCTGCTAGGCTTCTTGGGCGTGTATGGAAAGACAAAAGATACACCCGAGGCACGGGAGGACCTGCAACGTTTGCACGAAAAAGACGGCATGCCTCCGAAGCAGTATGAAGGTCCTGCCAGCTACGCTCTTACAAAAGAAGAGAAAGAAATCTTCTTTGAATGCCTGCTCAGTATGAAGGTCCCGACTGGCTTCTCATCGAATATAAAGGGAATAGTAAATATCCCAGAGAAAAAGTTCCAGAACCTAAAGTCTCATGACTGCCACGTGATTATGACGCAACTGCTTCCGGTTGCATTGAGGGGGCTTCTACCGGAAAACGTCCGATTAGCCATTGTGAAGCTATGTGCATTCCTCAATGCAATCTCTCAGAAGGTGATCGATCCAGAAATCGTACCAAGGCTAAGGAGTGATGTGGCGCAATGTCTTGTCAGTTTCGAGCTGGTGTTCCCACCATCCTTCTTCAATATCATGACGCATGTCCTAGTTCATCTAGTCGACGAGATTGTCATTCTGGGACCCGTATTTCTACACAATATGTTCCCCTTTGAGAGGTTCATGGGAGTCCTAAAGAAATATGTCTGTAATCGCGCTAGGCCAGAAGGAAGCATCTCCATGGGCCATCAAACAGAGGATGTCATCGGGTTTTGTGTTGACTTCATTCCTGGCCTTAAGAAGATAGGTCTCCCTAAATCGCGGTATGAGGGGAGACTAACTGGAAAAGGCATGCTAGGAGCGGACTCAATAATATGCAGGGACGGGCATTCTTGGTCTCAAGCACACTACACAGTTCTACAGAACTCTACCTTGGTGACCCCGTATGTCGATGAACACAAGAACAGTCTATGCTCCAAACACCCGGAGCAGTGCGACGACTGGATTACATGTGAACACATTAGGACTTTCAGCAGTTGGTTGGAAGCACGTCTCAGAGGTGACACCACTGTTTGTGATGAGTTGTACTTGTTGTCCAGGGGACCATCTTTGACTGTATTGATTTACAAAGGATACGAGATAAATGGGAATACATTTTACACAATTGACCAAGATCAGAAGAGCACCAACCAAAACAGCGGTGTCCGCTTTGATGCAACAACCGAGAAGGGAAAGGACATATATTATGGTTACATAGTGGACATATGGGAACTTGACTACAGACAAGATTTTAAGGTCCCTTTGTTTAAGTGCAAATGGGTCAACCTGTCAGGAGGCGGGGTACATGTAGACCCACAGTACGGAATGACAACAGTCGATCTGAAAAATCTTGGGTACACTGACGAACCGTTCGTCCTAGCCAATGATGTGGCACAGGTTATCTATGTGAAGGACATGTCTACCAGATTGAGAAAAAGAAAAGATAAGGAAACGAATACATCATACGATGAGCCAAAGCGCCACATAGTTCTTTCAGGAAAAAGGGACATCCTGGGAGTGGAGAGCAAGACAGACATGTCTAAAGATTATGAAAGGTTTCATGAAATTCCTCCCTTCAATGTCAAGGCTGACCCAAGCATCATGATAAACGATGAAGATTATCCACGGTTACGGCGCAATAAGCAAATGACACAAGCAAAGAAAAAGTGAAGACTTTCTCCCGCAACTATTATGATGATACCATGCCAAATTTGTAACAGACGAGTATGTTATGCCAAGTTTTTCAGAGTTCATTTGAAAACAGACGAGTAGGTGCATCTATGTTCATTTTTTTATTAAAGTTAATCACAAACTTGTGATTCACACAAATTTCAAAGAATTCAAATTTGAAAACTAATGGCACTAACAGAAAGTTTATAATTTTGCTGACATAAAAGCAAAAAGAATTAAAAAAATATAGCAAAACAAATAAAGCAACAAAGAAAACAAAAAAACTAAAAAAGTGTTTTCAAATTTGAAAACTAATGGCACTAACAGAAATTTTATAATTTTTCTAAAACTATAAAGCAAGAAAGTTTAAAAGTTTATAATTTTTCTAAAACTAAAAAAGTTTAAAAGCTAAAAGAATTAAAAAATAAAGCAAGAAACAAAAGAAAATAAATAATGCAGAAAACAAAACAAAAAACTGGAAAAAAATTAAATATAGCAACAATAAGTATTTTGTTGTAAGTAGAAACAAAAAAAAAGTGCCACCTACTGGGCACCCACGGCCTGAATACGACTAGAAACCCTAACATGGGCCAGGATTCAAGCCCGCGGGAGGCCCAACAGGCCCACAGGCACAGATTGCACGGTTAGGCCCGAAAGCCTGCTTTAGAGAGGAGCTCGAGAGAGAAGGCGCACTGCACCTTATAAACAGGTGCGGCTCCCTCTCAACTAGCGAGGTGGGACTAAACATTTGGGCGCGGGGCAGCACAAGGCCTTTGGTCCCGGTTGGTGGCACCAACCGGGACTAAAGGGGGTCATTGGTACCGGTTCGTAGCACCAACCGGGACCAATGCCCCCCCTTTAGTCCCGGTTTGAGCCACGAACCGGGACCAATGCTCTTGCTATATAAGCAGCACTTAGCAGTTTTCGCCAAAATCCATCTGTTTCTTCTCGCCTCGACGCCTTCTGCTCCTCGTCGCCGTCGCCGCCGAGCCCTGCCCCGACACCGTCAGGCTGGTCCACCTCGCCGTCGCCGCCGCCGAGCCACTGCCCCGACACCATCGCCGCGCCCGCCGCCCCTGCCGGCCCCGACAGCATCGCCGTCGCCGCGCGCGCCGCCCCTGCCCCGACCCCGTCGCTGTCGCCGCGCGCGCCACCCGTTCCCCGACCCCGTCACCGTCGCCGCACGCGCCGCCCCTTCCCCGACCTCGTCGCCGTCGCCGCGTGCGCCGCGCCTTCCCCAACCCCGTCGCCGTTGCCCCGACCACACGCCGCCGGCGCCTTCGGTCCGGCCGCCAGCGCCCTTTTCTCTTATTTTTTGCATTATTATAAAAATGTGTATATATGTATATGTTCTCTGTGTATATATGTTCATATATGCAAAAGTTAGATTTTAGAAGAACTTTATATATGCAAAAATTTATACATATATGCAAGTATATATGTATGTATAGATGTATGTATGTGGATGTATATATGCAAAAGATAGATTTTTAGAAAAAAATACTATTTTTTCTGTTGATGATATGATGATGTTTTTTTCATATGTGCATTTTTTCATATATGTATTATTTTTTAAGTTGTTAGTAGATATCGATTTTAGGTTAGTGCATTTTATCACTGATTTTAGGTTAGTTGATCGATTTAGTGCATTTTATGTTTGTTGCATTTTAGGTTAGTGCATTTTAGGTTAGTGCATTTTATGTTAGTGGAGAGGAAAAAGTAAAATAAGGAAAAGTAAAATAAGTAGAGAAAGAAGGAGAAGAAGAAGGAGAAGACGAGGAGAGGAAGAAGAGGAAGAAGAAGAAAAAAAAAGAGGAGGAGAAAGACATGGTTTCGTTGAATCCTTTGACACTAGGCAACCTCCCGACCCCTCGGCGATCCTCTCGAACATGAGAGGAAGAAGAGGATAAAAAAAGAAGAGGAAGAAGAAAAAAAAGAGGAGGAGAAAGAATAGAGGAGTTCTTCTCCTCTATTATTTCTTCTCCTCTTCTTTTTCTTCTTCTTCCTCTTTTTTTCTTCTTCTTCCTCTTTTTTTTATCAGGAACGAGGGTCGTCGAGGGACATAGATGTAGTGTCGTCGTTGTCGATATACCCCCTCCCGATAGCTTCAACACGTGGGGGGGGGGGGTCGATATTACCCCCTCCTTGAAGCGTTGTCGAGGCCACCCCAAACCCTTGAAGCGTTGTCGAGGCCACCCCAAACCCTTGAAGCGTTGTCGAGGCCACCCCAAACCCTAGAGAAGCAGCGTCGAGGCCACTAATTAATATATATGATTCCTTACTATGATTAGCTAGCTAGTTCTATGTTTGCCACTAATATATCCATTTGTCATGTTTGAATAATAATTGCCATGTTGTAAATATTTGTAGAAACTATGGACACTACCGCCCGAGACGAAGCAAGAGAAGTGTTGTTGAGGGACATAATCGCAGAAGGAAGTGATGCCGTCTCGTTGTATCTCAACGACTTCGATGGTCTGCAAGGAGAGGGTGAAGAAGCTGGCTCCGGTGACCTAATGGCGGTGCAAGAAGAAGAACGTGATGACGGGTCCGGTGACCGAACCGAGTCCGGCCAGGTATATATATTAGTTAAGCCTATGCTGACTAGCTAATTGATGCATTCATTGTTTTGGTATGTACACATATTAATTAAGTCTTTGTTCTTTTTTCTAGCCCTCCGGATCGAGCACAACTGAGGTAAAGAGACGAGGCCCGAAATGAAAGTTGAGCTCGGATGAAAGGTTTGAGATCATAGCAATCGCGCCCGACGACCAACCTATTGAACCCATCCGAACAAAGAAGGCATTTGTTGCTCAGTGCGGGGTTCTGGTTAGGGACAAGATCCCGATCAGCATCCAGTAATGGTGTAAGCCGGCTAAAGACCCTGAGGTGTCTTACGTCAATGATATGCATAAAAATGATCTTTGGACTGAGTTGAAGACAAATTTCACCCTACCGCCAGAGGATGATCCGGAGAAGCCAGTTAAAGAGCAATTAATCAAGTCTTTTGCTCTTAAGAGGATGGCAGACCTATTCAGGAGGTGGAAGAAAGACCTGAATAGGTTTGTCGAGAAAAATGAGACACCAGAATTCAAGGGCATATATGAGAAGATCAGAGATGACTGGCCTGCATTTGTGGCCCACAAGACATCGGAAAAGAGTAAGAAGATGTCGGAGACAAACAAGAAAAATGCTGCGAAGAAGAAGCTTCACCATCGCACAGGGTCAGGTGGCTACCTGGTAGCCCGGCCTAAGTGGGCCAAGGCTGAGAATGATCTGGTTGAAAAAGGGATCGAACCAGAGAGAATGAGCTGGCCAGACCGTTGCCGGACTTGGTTCTTCGGGGCTGGCGGAACCTTGGACCCTGTAACAGGGAAGTGCATTTGGATGGACGAGCAACTTGACATTCCCTTGAAGAAGCTTCGGTACTATATCAAAGCAGCGCAGGAAGGGACGTTCCTTCTAGACAGAGAGAACGACGAGCTCACAAAGGCCCTCGGGAATCCTGAGCACCCTGGACGGACACGAGGCACGGCAGCTCCATTCCGTGGAAGGCTGGGTTTCCGGACGCAGGCGGTTACAAAAGCCAGGAGAGGAGGAAGCAAGTGCAGCAGTCCGAACTGCAGGCGCTTAAATCAAGGGTACTCGGGATAGAGGAACGAGAAGCAAATCGCAGCAAACGAACTGCCGAAGCTTCCCCTGAAGCTACCCCGCCATCTCAGCGGAGAAGCAGCGTGGCTTCCACCGAGCTGCTTCAGCCAGAGCTTGTCTTGATGGCTCCTGCCAGCTATCCCTATCACGGAGGCTCAAAATTGCCACCTTATGACGCAGTGGATGAATATGAAGGTCAAGGCGGTTGTTGGCTCTGTTTATCCTAATGAACCCGGCGCAACTTTTCACTGCCGGCCGATTCCAGAAGGATATGCTAAGGTGATGGTGGATGAAATAACGGAGGGATTTGAGGACCTCCCGCTTGACCACCCTACCGGAGAAGGGGAGACTCGGCTGGGTTCTGCTTTGAAGACTCCATGCCTATGGCGGAAGGAGCTCATCAACCTTCCAAACTGGACGCCTCCGCCTCCTCCTCCTCCTCCTCCGGCGAGTCAGGGGACTCCGCCTCCTCCACCGCCTCCTCCTCCGGCGAGTGACGAAGAGGGCCCTTGGCCGGCTCCTTCTCCGGCGCGTGGCGGCACTCCGCCTCCTTCTCCGCCTGCGCCGGCGCGCCCGAGCAGCCAGCCTACTCCTTCTCCGCCTCGTCAGCAAGGGCGGAAGAGACCCGCCGCCGCTCCGGCAGCTGCTCCTGCACGTCGTAGTCCTTCTCCTCTGCCTCGCAAAAATCAAGTAAAGAAGACTGCCGCTCTGTCTGCTCTGCCGGCGTCTAGCAGTACAGCCAGAGTCGGGAGGACATACAGATTCGGTCCTTCTCTGAAGACTCCAGAGAAGTTGCCATACGAGATGACCCCGGAGGAGAACGCGAAGATCGCGCGAACCGAAGCGAAGGAATGGTTTCAAGGGTTGAAAGCAAAGAGACATCCACCTTCGGAGAAAAAGGTAGATCCGGTGAAAGCGAAGCGCACTCTGGCTGCCCTGACAAAACCACCCAAGTCTTCGCCGAAAGGCAACTATGAGCGCATTATTGGAAAGACATGGGCCGAAGCGTCGCGGTTGGGAAATACAGTCAGTGATCAAAGGTTGAAAGAATGACGAGCAGCTGGGAAACAAATTGCCCAGCTCGGCGAACAAGGGAATCAATCGTGCCCCCCGCTCAAGGTTCCTAGCGTCAATCCGAGGATGGTGCCCGGTTATAACAATCTTGACGATTACCTGCCCGACGAAGTACATTATGATTTCCTGGACGTGCAGATACACAGATACGAGTACGGGAAGCCTCTCGTCAAAGATGAGAAATCTCTAACAACGATGATGCGAAGATTGCATGATTGGTACTTGAAAATCTACAGAGAGTCTGGGGGGAGGAGTACTTTGTATGCGAGAGTTAAACCGGAGCATGACCTGGTTGGAATTGATCTGTTGCCTATTCCATTTGAGGAGTTCTTTCAGTTTTTCAATCAATTGGCCCTCGATAAAGCAACGGTCACCTGCTACTGTCTGTAAGTACTACTACTTCTGTCATTAAGTCTCTCTATATAGCTCAGCTCTTTCATTGCATGTATTTATAATTATCCTCACTATATTATGCAGATTGAAGATCGCCGAATTGAAGAAAAGACAAATCGGTGATATTGGGTTCATTAACACAAATCTCATAGATGCAGTTCAGGTTAAAGATCATGCCGCAGAAACCGAGGCCAACTTGCTATGATCATTCAAAATAAATGAAAACAAAGATATAATACTCTTTCCTTACAACTTCAAGTGAGTGTTACTGTCTTGTGCATATTCGGTTTCCCTTATATATTAATCTAAATTATAGTAATGTAATTGATGAGTTATGCATGCGTGCGCAGTTACCACTATATTCTCCTAGAGATTAGGCTTGAGCAGGGCTTAGTAACTGTCTTGGACTCTAAACGAAAAGATCCCCAGGAGTATGCAGACATGACTGAAATCCTCCATAAGTAAGTTAAATCGATCATTATCCACCATATCAGCAACTTTGTTAATTTCCTGATATCAAGTAATTGTTTTCTTTTGTCTGGCAGGGTTTGGAGAAAATTCACCACAAAATCCCCGGGACTGCCGAAGATGCTGGAATTTAGATACCCGAAAGTAAGTACTATAGTAGCATGTTCCGCGCGTCTCCTAGCTATTGATTCAAGCGCTAGTTTCATCAATACCATTTGGCATTCTTGCTTATCTGTTTGATTGACCTCTATTTCTTGTAAAGTGGTTGTGGCAGGAAAAAGAGAATGATTTCTGTGGATACTACATTTGCGAGTCCATCCGCCACACGACATGTGAGCGGGGCGGGTACTCTGACGAACAATATGAAGTGCGTAAGAAATAATATTCACAATTTTTGTTTATTACCATCATTTGTGTTGAGTTTCATTCATTCATATATATATGTATTGACCCCCTTCTTCAAATTAGATGTTTCGGATGCGGGATGAACTCCTAGAACCAGATCGCATGCGAGCAATTCAAGAGGAATTGGCGGCATTCTTTCTTCACCACGTGATCGCTGAAGACGGAGAATACTATGTGGACCATGAGTCCGTAATTTAGGAGATTATATTTGTAAGAGATAATTATTGTATATATGTAGCCGGTAGTGTCGGATAGATATACGAGAACTTGTTGTTCGACCAACCTTTCGGAGAAGGAGAGGTGGTCGATATCACTTCTCTCTGTATGCATATATGTTCATGACGATCTTCTGTTTCCTTCGTTTGCTTACTAGCTAACTAGCGTGCCTAGTCCTCTCTATACGTATGTATAGTACGTAACGTCGACCAAGAATGGACATAAGAGAGGACACTTCTCTCTATTAATTAGCTATCTAGCTAACACAATATATGAAATACCTAAATTAACCCCCCAAAACCACCAAACCCCCCCCCCCCCTCAAAAAAACCAAAAAACCCAGCCACAGAAATGCTGACGCGTGGATGCCTATTGGTCCCGGTTGGTGCCACCAACCGGGACCAAAGGCCCTCCTGCCTGGGCTCGGCGCACAGACCACGTGGAGGCCCATCTGTCCCGGTTCTGGTTTGAACCGGGACTAAAGGGTCAGGGCATTAGTAACGACCCTTTAGTCCCGGTTCAGGAACCGGGACAATAGGCCCGTTTTCTACTAGTGTACACACTTATTTGCATGCTCCGTGTAATAGATAGACAACAGGGAAAACTAACTCAAGCAAACATGGAATGTCCAAAATATTTCATATTTTTGTCGAGAACGGCTTAGTGTGCTAATTTTTTTATGGTGAACTGATCTTGAAAAAAGAACGTGTTTTTTACATGCAGTTGGCTAACTAAGGTTGTGACTTGGGGTCGTATAGCAAGCAAGCCACTCTGGCAGCATGCACCTCAGGAAGAAGGGTGGCCACTGAATTAGATGGTGCCCGTGATAGAGAGGACATGCGTGTAGAGAGGAAAGGACGGCTGCTGGACATAAGGAACAACAACATGAAAATTAGATCAGATTAAGTAGCTTGATCGTTTTTGCTTGTACATATTGTAGGCTCAATCGAATTATTTAGGTATTCCTTGATCAAAGCAATGGTCTGTAAGATACATGAGGGATTCAATCAAGTAATGGTTTATTGGGTGCATTGTGATATCTTGGATCAGTGTACGCATGCATATACTTGATTCGCTAGGACTGCTTCAGCAATCAGCGACTCAACACTTGAACGTCAGCTGGCACATGTATTCTACCGTCGCCGTCGATGCCGAGCACCCGACGTCAGCTGGCATGTGTATTGTACCATAGCCGTCGAAGCCGAGAACCCGACGTCAGCTGGCACATGTATTCTACCATTGCCGTCGACGTCGAGCGCCCACACGGCAATGCCTCATATGCTGATGAATATACAACTCTGTGTATTTATATGTCAACACGCAGCTCTTACCTCTGTCCTTGAAGCTAGTTTGCATGGAACATGGATACAAGTTCGTATAAGGGCTGTGTCCAGCACGTGCGCAGGATCGGCGAGAGCGACATCTTTTTTCTTCGTCCGGTTGTCAATAATCTGCTAGCTGTATTAATTATTGGTGGACCATAGAAGAGTCCAGCAACAAATAGTCTCGTACGTGGGATAATTGGCAAGGACAATTCTACTAATTTTTAGGATTAACGTAAGAGCTCATATGATGCCTCCACTTAGTAAATATAAAATTGTTGAGAGAACCTGCACTAGTGAAAGTATAAACCCTAGACCTTGTTACGAAGCATTGCAACACCGTTTTTGCTCACTTTTGTTACTTGCTACCTTTCTATTTTTATATTTTCAGATTACAAAAACCTATATCTACCATTCATATTACGCTTGTATCACCATCTCTTCCCCGAACTAGTGCACCTATGCAATTTATCATTGTATTGGGTGTGTTGGGGACACAAGAGACTCTTCGTTATTTGGTTGAAGTTTGAGAGAGACCATCTTCATTCTACGCCTCCCACGGATTGATAAACCTTAGGTCATCCACCAGGTCCTACAAAACTCTGTGGTTGGAGGCCCAACACGAGTCTACAAGAAGAA
Source organism: Triticum urartu (assembly GCF_056163025.1). Taxonomy (NCBI): domain Eukaryota; kingdom Viridiplantae; phylum Streptophyta; class Magnoliopsida; order Poales; family Poaceae; genus Triticum; species Triticum urartu. The sequence goes on from NC_141879.1 coordinate 26,526,729, forward strand.
GGTTGCGTAGTAGACATCAACCACAGAAAGCGCTCTTCTTCGAAGGGGTCTTTAGGGATGATGTAGTCCTCGGTGCCTCGTCTTCCTCGGACTCCGGCATGTAGTTGTCGTCGGCCCCTTCAAAGAGGTCATCGGGATCTACGTCCTCGAGATTTCCTTCGGGGCCGCCATTCCGTACTGGGGAGGCTTGAAAGTTTTCTTCAGTGTTATCGGCGTCGCCGGCTATTGCATCACCGTTATTTGTGGTGGCATTGTTTCCGCTGGGATCCCCATTGGTACCCCTTCTACGTCTTCGCCGACGTCTTGGAGGGGATTTGGGAGTGTCGACCATATAGACATCATAGGTTGATGTTGTAGTCCACTTGCCAGTGTTTATTAAAGGATTGTCTTCTGTGGGGGCATCAGCATCTTCATCCATGTTCGTGGCCTCAGCGTAGTCTAGCATGTCGGTTAGGTCATCGACCGTGGCGACTAGGTAGGTGGTGGGTGGGATGTAAATTTCTCGGTCATCGGCTTTTAGTCTAATCTTGTCGTAAACCGAAGTCTTGCCGTATGAGATTGACATGCTCTAGATACGATTAAGCATGTCATTCAGGTGAGATAGTTCATCAGAATCCATGGCCTGGCTATAAGCGGGGTTGACTCGAAGTATGCCCAACATATAATTCGGCGTATTTTTGACGTGGAGGGGATCCAAGAGAGATTTTAGATCCAATGTCAGGGTCGGCTCCAAATACGACGTAGCTTCTGAGATAGGGGCTGGACTTGAGTCCATGCTGGGCGACGAGGGGAGATTGCGCGGAGTCGTTATGTCAGGGTTCACCCGAGGACGCCAAGGAGCCTGGTCCGACGTCCTCGAAGGATATTGGTTCGGGAGACGAGCCTCTGGTGCCGGCAAATCCTCAACCCGGCTGGACGTCCAGCCTGACAGGATGAGTTAGTCACGGAGATCTATGGTGTACTCGAGGCCTCCAAAGGTCATGATCTTTTTGTAAGAAGTATAGGGAGAGATAATTGATGTATTCATCAAACATGGTTTCCACAGCAATGGGCGACAGAGCGACACTACTAGGAAAGGGGCAATAGATGAAATTGACACTATTGGCGCACCGGACACATGGTGCGCCACTACTATATACTAATGGCGCACCATGTGTCGGTGCGCCATTAGTGTGGAAGACACTAATGGCGCACCAGACACACGGTGCGCCACTAGTAATAATTTTTTTTTCATTTTTCCAAACATACTAATGGCGCATCCTGGCAAAGTACGCCATTACTAGTTCTAACTAGTAATGGCGCACCATCCGCAAAGTGCGCCACTACTGTATTTTTTTTATTCTTTTTTTTGCAAAACTACTAATGGCGCACTGTGGCCTAGTGCGCCATTACTAGTTTCTGCCGCAGTGCGCCATTAGTGTATATATATATTATTTTTGCAAAACTACTAATGGTGCATGGCCAGAGGGTGCGCCATTAGTATGTTGGGTTACTAATGGCGCATGGGTGTGTGGTGCGCCATTAGTAACCTGGGACCAGCTAGATATTTTGGACAGCCACACCCACACACTCACTTTCCCCACTTCATTCCCTCCACCTCCTTCTCCAAGCTTGTCGGCTGCCTCCTCCTCCTCATCTCATTTGCACCATAGATTCATCAAAATTAAGTGGTTAAATTACCTTTTTTTTGATAGGTAAGTAAGGGGAAAGCTATCTTTATGTTGTAGATCTACTTTTTTTTCTCCCTAGCATGCTCCAACAACGTGCACATGCACTTTTTGTGGCCTAGCTTCATCTATGTATGTTCGTGGTGTTGCATATGTTTGTGGTGTTGCATATATGTTCGTGTTTGCAGGTACCGGTATTTAAAATGCGATAGTTGCCAATATTTTGCTGGAATGTTGATTCATTTCCGTTTCGGCGAGAATTTTGGCACTATGCATTCTTTTTGGTCCTATTTTTACGGAAAATAATGCCAAATTTTTTCTTGGTTCTAAAATATCATTTTGCTCTACCCCGCAGGCGACCATGGTCCGCACGATGACCGAAGGCATCGTGAATAGATTTTTGAGCTCCGCGAAGGCCGAGATGCTTCAAAAGAACGAGACGGAGATAAGATGTCCGTGTCGAAGATGCAAGCTGAAGAGCCTTATTGCGGACCCGGATTCCGGGCAGGTGCGGGACCACCTGCTCTTGCGTGGTTTCATGGATGGCTATCGGCGGCAAGGTGATGAAGATGACTATGAAGTCGTCCATGGGGGCCGGGCAAGAAATGAGGAAGGGCAGCAAGACAACCACCGCGGCTCGGGCGGGCGAGAAGACAAAGAATCTCCAGGACATGATCACGACGGTGATGCTGTACACAGTCATCATGTAGAAGATGCCGGACATGATGATGAGGAAGATGCCGGAGCAGACGAAGGGCATGATCATGAAGATGAAGATGCCGGCGGAGCAGACGACGATGGACCATAGATGGGCTGGGTGCAGGACCCTCATATTCAAGAGCTGCTTCTCAAGCAGACGGATAATGCAAGAGCTGCCGCCCGAGAGAAAGCCAAGCTAGATTAACTGGAGATAGACGCGGTTACTCCATTGTATGAAGGATGCAGGCCCGAGGATACCCGCCTAAAAGTAACGCTCATGGCCCTGGAGATGAAGGTAAAACACAAAATGACCGACGCATGCTTCGACGAGAACATGCCATTCTGGCACGAACGTCTTCCCAAGGGGAACAAGTGCCCTACCAGTTTCGAGGAGGCGAAGAAAATCGTGTGTCCTCTGGATTTACCGCACGTGAAATACCATGTGTGCATGAACAATTGCATCATTTATCGGGACGAACACGTGGAGTCTACCATATGTCCGGTGTGCGGCGTCACTCGATACAAGAAGAGGAAGAAAGCTCGTCGAAAAGTGGTGTGATACTTTCCGATCACTCCTCGTCTGCAGCAGTATTTCGCGGACCATAAGGTAGCAAAGCTCCTGCGTTGGCACGCGAATAGGGAGGAGAAGAAGCGAGAAGATGACGCAAATGATCCGGAGATAAATAAAAAAGACAAGATGCTGAGTCACCCTAAGGATGGGAGCCAGTGGAAAGCGTTGAACTTCGAACACCCAGACTTTGGGAAGAATCCAAGGAACATCGTGCTGGGCGCGAGCACCGATGGAGTCAATCCGTTTGGCAGCGAGAGAAGCACACATAGCACCTGGCCTGTGTTTGTGTGGATGTACAACCTTCCCCCCTGGTTGTGCATGAAGAGGAAGTACATTCACATGAGTATGCTAATTGAAGGGCAGAAACAACCAGGGAACGACATCAATCTGTATCTGGGGCTGCTGAAAGAGGAGCTAGACATGCTGTGGAAAACGCCAGCCAATACGTGGGACGCCGCAGAGAAAGAATATTTCCCTATGAGAGCCGCACTGCTCACGACGGTGCACGACTATCTCGGTTACGGATATCTCGTGGGGCCGGTGGTCCACGGATTTTCTGGATGCGTCAGGTGCATGGATGACACAGCGTATCACCAGCTAGATAGAGATCCCAGATCTTCGAAAACCATGTTCATGGGACATCGAAGGTGGCTTCGCGACGATGACCCGTGGAGGAAACGCAAGGATCTGTTCGATGGTGAAACCGAACCCCGAAGACGCCCGCGTACGAGGAGCGGCGAGGAAATAGACCAGCTGTTGAAAAATTGGAAAGATTGCCCACTGCCGGGAAAGAAGCAAAAGGCGCCAGAGCCGGGAAAGAAGCGAAAGGCGCCAGAGCCGCTGCTGAAGGTATGGAAAACGAGGTCTGTTTTCTGGGACTTGCTGTACTGGAAGATCCACCGTGTGCCTCACAGCCTTGATCTCATGCATATCACGAAGAACGTGTGCGAGAGTCTGCTTGGTACCCTGCTCAACATGCCAGAGAGGACCAAAGATGGGCCGAAAGCAAGGGCAGACTTGAAATCAATGGGCATCAGGGAGGAGCTTCACGCTAATGATGATGATGATGAGGCAAAGCAGGACACGAAAAGTCGTCACAAAGGCAAAAAGGCCAAGAAGACCGGAAATGACTACCCTCCCGCATGCTTCACTCTAGGTCAAGAGGAGATAGAGCAGTTTTTCACCTGCCTCGTAGGAGTAAAACTTCCTTACGGTTACGCAGGGAAGATAAGCAGATACCTAGACCCAGCGAAGCAGAAGTTCAGCGGGATGAAGTCTCACGACTGTCACGTGCTGATGACGCAGATACTTCCAGTTGCAATCCGTGGGATCATGGACGCGCACGTCCGTGAAACGCTATTTGGCCTATGCAACTTTTTCGACGTCATCTCTCGTAAGTCGGTTGGCGTGAGGCAACTCAGAAGGCTACAGGAAGAGATCGTGGTGATACTATGCGAGCTTGAGATGTACTTCCCGCCCGCATTCTTCGACATTATGGTGCATCTGCTGGTCCATATCGTGGAGGATATCATCCAACTCGGGCCGACGTTCCTGCACAGCATGATGCCATTCGAAAGGATGAATGGTGTCATCAAAGGATACGTTCGCAACATGTCACGTCCAGAGGGAAGCATAGCCAGGGGCTTTCTGACTGAAGAGTACATCTCCTACTACACGAATTATCTACGCATCGAGGACCCCGTTGGTCTGCCCGTCAACAGGCACCTCGGCAGGCTCGCTGGATGGGGTCACCGTGAGGGTCGCCGCGAAATGCATGTCGACTTCGAGGGTCGACTCGCCGACTTTGAAAGAGCAAACCTAGTTGCGCTACAACACATAGACGTGGTCGATCCTTGGGTGGTAGAGCACAAAACCTTTATTCAGAAGACGTACAATGACCAAGGCCAACAGAGGATGGATGGAGATATAATCAAAGAGCACAACTCATGTTTCACGTGTTGGTTCAAGCAGAAGCTTCTGTCGTACCCTTTACATGAGGATTCTTCCGCGGAAGAACAACTCATATTCGCCTTGTCACAGGGCGCCGAGCACAACCTGATGACCTATGAGGCGTACGATATCAATGGCTACACATTATACACCGAGGACAAGGACATGAAGAGCGATGGTTATCAGAACTCCGGGGTAACGATAGAATCCTACACCAGTAACGACAAGGACAGATACTACGGAAGGATTGAGGAGATCTGGGAGCTGAGCTACGCTGGAGAGAAGGTCCCGATGTTCCGTGTCAGATGGGCCTAGAGCGTCCTACAAGAAGACCGGTATTTCACCACCATGATTATATCCGAAGCCAAATCCAAGACCGCGGGCGCAAACGTCACCGCGAAAAATGAGCCATGGGTACTGGCCTCCCAAGTGGACCAGTGCTTCTTCATTACCGACCCGTCAAAGCCCAGTCGTGTTGTCGTGAGCAGAGGCAAAAGGAAGATCATCGGAATGGATGGAGTAGCCAATGAGCAAGACTTCGACAAGTACGGCGACCCGAAGATCGAACATGACGATGACGATGAAGTAGCAGCATACACCACAAGAAGAAGCAGGACCACCCTACCTAAGGGACGTCCGTTCCACAGAAGAACTCCATTTGCGAAAAAGAAGGGCAAGAAGATTGTGAACAGATAGCTAGCTAAGATCGATTGTATTTAAATTATAGCCTTCATTTCTCGATTGTATTTCATGGGCACTTTAATTTTGAACTCATGAATATTTTTTAAATTTCATGGACACTCGATCTCGATCCCCCTCCACCTCGATCGCTATCCTACCTCGCCAGATCCGGTCCCCCTCGCCGCCGAGCACCCCCCGCACCCTCTCGCACCCTCCCTGGCCCGCTCCACCGTCACAAATGAATGCAACTAAAATTGCAAAAAATAAACAAATTTGATTATATTTTCAAATAACAAATTTGATGATATTTTCAAATAATAAATTTGATGATATTTTTTCATATTCATAAATATTTTCAAATAACAAATTTGATGATATTTTTTAAAAAATTATTACTGTTTTTATAAAAAATATTACTGTTATGATTTAAACAAGTTTGAACATATTTAAACACAAATAAATATCAAACAACATTTTAAATGTTGTTGACATGGCAACAAACTGCATATTATTTTTCTACATGAAATTCTGATCATCTAGCAGATGTGACATGTTATATTTGGATGCATGGATAAAAGGATATGTGCAAAGAAAAAAATGCACAAAAACAAAAAATGGGGAGCCTGGGAATCGAACCCAGGACCTCCTAGTGTGTGTGCTACGTGCTGACCAATCGGGCTAGTGTGTGTGTTCTGATGGAGATACTGTTAGGTGGAATATAACCTGAGTGCTCGAACTGTAATAAAAAAACATTCTAATGGTGCACCGCTGCGGGGTGCGCCATTGCTATCTAAAAAAACATTCTAATGGCGCACCGCTGCGGGGTGCGCCATTAGTAAGCTTCCCCCCCCCCCCACACACACACACACTAAATCCCCAATCTCTCTAATCTCTCCCCTGCCTCATCGATCTCACCCGCTGCCCCCCCCCCCCCCCCGTGCTCGCCGTCCACGAGCCGAGCGCCGCCTCCCTCACCGCCTCCCTCGCCATCCCCGAGCCGAGCGCCCTTGACGTCCTCCCGCCCAAGCGCCCCCTCCCCCCGCAGCCCCGCCTGCGCCCTCGTCATGCTCGCCGTCCAACACCGCGCGGCCTGCCCAGGAGGACCACCGCCGTCTTCCTCTTCGACTACGAGGACCAGGATGAGCTCGGACGCCCAGGAGGACCGCCACCGCTCGACGCCCTCGACCGCGCGGCCTGCTCTAGAGGACCGCCACCGCTCGATGCCGAATTCGTGCCGCCTCGACTAGCTCCAGCTGCCCTGAGTCACCCTTGACCTCCCCAGTGAGCACCCGAGCCGCTTCCCCCTCTCCCCCCTCTTGATTTCCTTCTGATGTGTTCTAGGGTTGGGGGTTGGAGAAATTTGGACAAGGAAAGGGGGTTGGAGAATTTTTTTCTTTAAGTAGCTAGGCTCAATTAGTGAATTTTTCAGTGAGTTTGGATTCATGCAACAATATGAAACATCCTTATCCCTGAATGGGTGCCCTGCGTCGCTGCTGGACGGGTGGTTGTGGTTCCTGAGAGTGCAAACAGCCACAGCTACATCTCCAAAAGAATCATGAACTGCAGGCAGCTCAGATTGGCCGTCCTAGAATAGCTCTGCTTTCCCCAAGCTAGTGTATCTTCAGGTTTTTTGTTTAGTCAGATGAATTTGGCCTTGCTTCAGCCTCTGGTGTGGCTCATATTACAGCGCCCACTCGATGTGCTGCTAGACACGGCATTTTTTTTGTTGATGTTGATGAAAGTTAGTGCAGATATACTAGATTCATTGATTGAGAGTAATCAGTTGGAAGTAGTTCGAATGCATCCCTTTTTTTTCTTTAAATTGTTGTGTTCAATCCAATTTGAATGCAAACATTTTCCTGGTTTGTTTTAAAGTCATGAACTTGAATCTGCATTGTGTGCTCAGCCTCTGGTTGTATTCTTGTCACTCGTTTTGTCACCATGTTTCTCTCAGAAGTTTAAATCGTGTTAAACGAGGGAAGATATATAACAATTTGCTATCACTAACATCCAGCTTCAAATAAAGAGAACCGAAAACCAAAAAGTTTATCACCATCAACATAGAATCAAATAAAACTATCTATACCTAAGGAGATCAAACATTCTTCCACCCAGAAGTAGAACCATGTATCTTTTCTCTCTACAATTCTCATGCAACAATATGAAACTAATTCTTTAAGTAGTTAATGAGAACACTTGGTCCATATTCATTTGCAGTGAACATACATTTTCACTGTTCTTATAATATTTGCTTGATGTCAGATTATGCTATGAGGATATTAGTCTAAGCCCAGTCTTGGATGCATTGTTTTATCCTGCGGTGGTTAAACCGGTTCTGAAAATTATCTAGTTTGACCTGTACTTGTCTAGCTATCATAATCTATTCTTTGACCATGGCAGTAGCTGGCATTTTGTTATGATAATTTCAGTATATATCTTACTATCCTTTGCTGATCTCGTTGTATTTTCAATTCACAGGCAACTCTCCAACGAAGTCTCCTCCAGGTAATATATGTCTCATGCTTTCTAAAGAGTACTAGTATACTGACTAAACTAGCCACTTGCTATGCTTAGCTGCTCTGTTGTCTGAATCGTGACACTTTGCTAGCTGAAACTTGCCTGTCACACTGTCGCTGTATTGCTCAACTAAAAACACAAATATTTGTAGTTTTTGCCTGTCATAATGCAACTAAGCATACTAGTCTCAACTAAGCATACTAGTTTTTTGTAGTGAGACAGTAAGATAGTGAGACAGTAAGAAGGAAACTTCCCAGATTATGTAAAAAGAAAATACTTGGTTTGACAGCAAGTACCATGACATGAATCAAAAAACATATACGGTGGGAAAAATAAAATGGCAGAAACCTAGGAGGTTCAGAAATGCCATTACGAAGCGAGGTTGCTTGTTACTTTCCTAATATGTGCATCTCATTTATTTGTGTTTTTATTTGTAGCTGTATTGCTCAACTAAGCATACTAGTGTCAAATACACTGTTTTGCAGGTAATAGTGTCGCAATATTTGCCTGTCATACCAGCTGAAATTTGACAGTGTTTCCTAAAAACACTGTCACTGCCACTAAAAGCATGACAGTATAATTTCTAGTTTGTGTTTTTATTTGTTCACACTGTCGCTGTATTGCTCAACTAGATAATTAGTGTTTATGAAGAAGAAGAATAAACTTGCTGCTGCTACTGTTATGCCTATATTCACGGCTGCTGCTGCTGTACTTGTGATGATGTTGTACTTGTTATGATGCTACTTGTGATCTTCTGAAATGACCCATTGGCGACTTCACTGCTGCTGCTGCTGTACTTGTGATGATGTTGTACTTGGGATAATGATTTTGCAGGTACCCCGAGAGGCCCTTGAGTTTGCCGGAATGTCGATTAACTTCCGTTCCGGCAAATTCGAGTACTCCATATGTCCTATTTTGAGCAAAGGTCATGCTGGATTTTTCCGTGAATTTTAGCATGACTTTGCTAAAAATAGGACATATGGGGTACTTGCGACTAATGCATGGGCCGGGGTATCTTAGTACTTAGTTAAGTAGGATCAACTGCCCCACCATTCTTGTTGCATTAAACCATAGGTGGCAATAGAGCCAAGTGATTAAGCCCAACTTAGAATTCTCCTTAGCATCGATAAACCCTAGATGATAAACCCAACATAGGTGGCAATAGAGCCAAGTGATTAGTGCCAAGTGATTAGGCCCAACCTATGATAAACCCAACATAGGTGGCAAATATGCTCAATGCTGCAACCGGTGCTATGCGGAGTCTGCATGACAGTGTTCTTTCTTTGGAGAAGCGGCGTCTCAGAGAGAATGATCTGGCATACCCGGTTTTCATGGCCAAGGTGCCAGAGGGCAAGGGCTTTGTGGATGGCACCGTCGGGGGTACGATCGTCCTGCGGTTTGATGACATCTTTGCTATGTTTAACCTTCATCCGCTGCACTACACCTTCGTTCGGCTGTTTTCGCTGAGTATGGAGATGCGGATCATCAGAGACAAGACCCCGGACATCGTGATAGTCGACCCCTTCTACATGCATGCCAAGCTCTTGGGCAGCGCTGGGGACCGGCAAGTCGTGAGTTCACACCTCGAAGGCGTCATTCTGGCAAACCCAGATAAGGATAACTTCCTCGTGGCTTACTTTCCCGAGTAAGTCATCCCTTAACCGCCCCGTAACATATGATTTCTTCGATTTCGATCGTTCTTTTTTTGTTTCTAACATTCCGTGTTCTGTGCAGTGACACACATTGCACACACATCCACTTAAGCCCGAAATATTCCATGACCACGTATTTTGACCCGAACCGTGACTCCAAGATAGACTACAGAAATATCAAGAAAGTTCTTGATGATGTTCTCCCCGGCTACGCCAAATCTGGAGGCACCTTCACCAAGCCAGTTCGTAGGTACGGCAAGCACGTGTTCGCCCACAATACGATGTTCTCCTGCGTCAAGCAGCCGCCTGGCGGTCAGAAGGATGCCTACTACGCCCTCCATCACATGCCGACGATCGTACGGGACCATCATCACCTTCTGCTACCAGATAATCTCAAAGATTGGGCCACGAGCTTGTCGGCAATCCAGGACGCGGACATCAGAAAAGAATTCTTTCGCATCCAGCCGGAGTTTGCGGACATCATCCATCAAGATGTCCTTCATACCTCGGGGCAGTTCTACCTCAGATATCAACCGTCCAACAGTGAGATAGACACAACGCTACATATGCAGGCTGACAACGCCCACAATTTCATGACCATCACGGCAGACGGCGGCTTCATCCACGCTCCGGTCCCATGAGTCGAGTCGAAAGTAGTGATGCTATGTCTAGTTCTGAAACATTGATTGGCTCACGTTGTAATTAAACTTTAATGAATTGTATGTCTCTTTGGTTTGGATAGTCGTTCAACTTAGATGTAATCGATGCTATTTTTATTAGTAGGACCATGAATCGTGCTATTAATGTCTTACTTTTCTTTTCCGATCCTTTTGTTGCATACTTATATATTGCTTATGTAATGTCTATTGTTTGGCTTGTGCATAGAGATGCCGTCGTATGTCGTGTACAAGGGTAAGGTTCCCAGAGTCTACGATGACTGGGAGGAGTGTTGGAGACAGGTTCACCATTTTAGCGGTAACAGTTACAAAGGGTACACCACTAGGGCGGAGGCGGAATCTAGATATGCCCGCTATCTAGCGGGAGAGAGGAGGGAGCGTTGGAGGAATCGGATGAAGACCAGTTTCATCGCGATGATGCTCATCGTGATGACCACAGCTCTCTTCTGTGTGATGGTAGTTTAGATGATCGATATCGACTTGTAATGTGAAGACAAACTCGCTACTCTCGATCTCGAGACTTGTAATGTTTTATCTTTGTTCGGTCTTTTGAATTCGGAGAGTAATATGATGAATTGTATTCGGAGACTAATCTTCTATTGTATTCGATGAATCTGCTTTTGCTGCGTGCTGCTGTCTATATTCTGTCCAATAATATATTTTGTAACCTGTGCAAAAATCAGAAAAGTAAAAAAAATAAAACCTAATATTCACACTAATGACGCATCACCTCAAAGTGCGCCATTAGTATGCCAAATGATACTAATGACGCATCACCACACAGTGCGCCATTAGTATGCCAAAGGATACTAATGGCGCATCACCCCACAGTGCGCCATTAGTATGCCAAAGTACATGGGTAAATATGGCCCCCTGAGAGGCATACTAATGGCGCATGGTGGTCTATACTAATGGCGCACTAATGGCGCACCAGTGGTGCGCCATTAGTATACGAGATACTAATGGCGCACCAGTGGTGCGCTATTAGTAAAAAATACTAGTGGCGTGGTAGTAATGGCGCACCAGTAGTGCGCCATTAGTAGGCAAAACTGGTGCGCCATTAGTAGGCATTTTCCTAGTAGTGCGAGGAGCTACGGTCTTCTCACGGGTCATCTTGGGCCGGCGAAATCTTAATAGTGGTGGGGCTGGTCAGCGTGGCGGCGACCACCCAGCTGGTACCTTTTTTCGTTCCGGGTCCACCTCTGTCTCAGAGGTGTGGTTGCATTCTCATTTGGTTGTTGCGGGGCGACCTTCGAAGCATGGTTGTTTCGACCACTTTCTCCTACGATGACGTAACCGGATGGATTACTAATTGCAGCGCATAAATTATGCTTCGCATAACCAGGCATGAACGTCCCTTCATTGTCAAGGTTTATTCTCTCAACTATTTTTGCGCTCATGTTCCCATAAATTTTATTAATTAGAGCAAAACCAGCATATTCTCTTTTATTAGCATGTGCCTGCAATTTTTTTTCCATTATAGCCAACCAACATACTATCTTTTATTGGCACATGAAAGTTAACTCCGACAATAATTTGTGGAGTCCCTCGTTCTGCTCATGATTCACAAGACAACTTCCTTATTCTCACACAACCTCCTTATTTTCAGACAACTTAGGCACGTATAAAAACCGGTGTGATTTATATTAAATTCCAACATGGGACCTTTTCTATCATAATTGCAAGCTAGCTGAGTTGGTTTTATCCGTCAGCACAATAGGGAAGGTCCATAGTTCAATCCCCTTGTGCCCTTTGTTTTTTGCTGCTCGTCCATCCGACAGAAAAAGAAATACGTGGTAGGTCCAGTTTGGCCCACCTGGAGGATAACCAAAAAAATTGGGGAACTACTATGAAATGGATGGAACAAAATGCATACGTATATTATTTTGTCTTTTCTTAGGGCAGCTGCGTGGGAGCTATGATAAGACGCTTGTTGCGACAAATAGCGCATGGGACACATAACAATTCGCGTCTGGGCCAGCCCACTGGCAGGCACCGAAATAATATGTGTTTGCAAGGCATGAGTAATAATCCAAAAAACCACGCGTTGAACGATTGAACACATGACCTTACCCGACCATGTGCCGCTAGCCAAGGCAACAAATGCCTACTGCTAAGCAATGGCCGACGCAAATAATTAAGAACATAGTCCAACGTCAGATTTAAAATATTTTTTGAACTTTTTTGAAATATAACTTGCTGAATATTCTTGGAAACTTGTTTTTTTAATTACGAACGATGTTTTTAATATTCCGTCCATTTTGCAAATGAACAAAATTTGAAACAACATCATTTTATGAAGACATGAACCTTTTATCAAAACAGAAACATTTTATTAAATTGCGACCAACTTTTAAAAACGGAACATTTTTTGAACATTCATAACCAAATTATAAAATATGTTTTCAAACGCAGACATTATTTTGAATCTGGGAACATTTTATGAAAACAATAGTATATTAAAAACCAATTGTTTTTTTTGAATATATGTTTTTTAAAGCCCCAACAATTTTTGAATATTTCTGAATTTGATAACAAAATCGGAAAGAGAAAATAAATTAATGTTCCAAACATTTTTTAAAATGGGAAGACAATATTTTAATTCAAGAAATATTCGAGAATTTGACAAAAAATCATGTTCAGAACTTTTTTGAAATTTTTTAATTACGAAATAAAGTAAAAGTAAAAATAAATTTGGACGAAAAAGCAAAGAGGGCCGGCCCAGTCTTGGGCGCCCGTGCGGACTCCAACTATCTACCGCGGAGGGCGAGAAATAAACTTTTCACGGCTACATGGGCAGGCAGATATGTGGGCTGGCTTTGCTCGTCCACAACGTGTACGGCCGAAGTATAAAATTCTGGATATGTGGGTCTCGCTATGGCTCTTAAAGCTCAGTTGCTCAACTCAAGGTATTTTTGGTTTAAAACCGAAAACCGCACTGATTTTTTGGTTAACCAAATTTTCGGTTTTCTGTTTTGAGCTCTTATTTTCGGTTTATGGATTGGGTAACCAAATTTGAAAAAACATGGAACGGTAGAAACCGAACTTTTGGTCTATACCGAATGGCCGGCCCTATATAATCACCAACATGAATCAAATTTAATTACCTGAGCGTGAGGCGGACAGATGGATCTGTGGCCTCGGCTGAGGGTGTCAGCTCCCTGTTGCTGGCCTGGAGCACGAAGGAGGGAAGCCACTGTGGATGAGGGGGCTGTCGGACGAGGACCCGGCGCACGAGGGCGGCCGCTGCGAGGGGACCGTGACGAGGGGTCGCGATGGAAGACAGGGACCCCACGAACGAGGAGAGGCCTCGGCGAGGAGGGCGGGCCGTGACGGAGGATGGGGACCCCGGCGGACGAGGCCTGCCGCGGCAAGGGGTGCGGGTCGCGACGTAGGACGGGGATCCTAGCGGACGAGGGCTGCCATGATGAGGGAGGGGGTGACGGAGGACGTGGATCCTGAATGACGAGGAATGTCGCGGTGACAGGGGAGGGTGAGGGGGGATGGGAGGCCGCGGTGGAGGACGTCGGTGTCGTAGGGAGGGAGCGGGCCACGACAGAGGAGGACACATGTTGTGTTTTGATCCAGATGCGTTTTGGGGATGTGACCATCAATAATAGTGGCGGGTACTGGCACACGCCTGCCACGACAAATAGTAACGGCCTCCTGAACTGTGTATCGATCGAAAGGCAGGGAACCGACGGGAGTAGTTACGTGCGGGTACTGACCGAGTAGGGTTAAACTTACTATGGCGGGCAGCACTTAGCACGCTAGTTCTATCTCGTGAATAAATAAATATATGATCTTGTGGCTGGCTTAGATAATTGCCAACCACTGCTAGCACTAGTTGCAGTGGCGGGCGTAGGTAATGACCCGCCACTAATCAGTTTCAGGACGTGGGCACACCCATGGGAGCATACTTGTGGCGGGCGGTAGTTTCCGCTCGCCACTGCTTTGTCATATTTAGTGGCGACTGTTGTTTGATACCCGCCACTGCTACTTTTTGAAATAAGCTGTAGCGGGTGCCACACTTCGCTCGCCACTCGTTTGGATTCACCTATAAGCCCTTTCCCAGTAGTGCACTTAAGGAAAAATTGTTCCCAGCTACAAACCTTTACACTTTGTGTATCCAAAACCTTGCTCTCTAATACAAGAGTAGCAACATGGTGCAGTTTGACCTACTCTCGTAATGATGGACAAATAGCAAATTTGTTAAAAGCATGTCTAGGGCACATCAAAGAAAATTAGAGGTAGTAGTATGAGGAGATCGAAAATTGTATCTATGAGCGTTGAGTAGATACTACTTTGGATATCAATAAGCAAGGTGTGTTGTGTTAATGAATCTGTAGAAGTTATATGAGTGTCAATACTACAAGATCCAAACTGGGCATCAATATTTTTGTGAATATAAAGAGCATTAATACCAAGAGATCCAAAACGAGCATCAATGTATTTGTGAATATAGAGGGCACTAATTAATACCAAGATATTTGAAATGAGCATTAACATATGTGACCATAGATTTGACATAAACTATACTTGTATCAAGGACCAAGGTGCATACTACATTTATGGAACCCCACTGCACACATTATAAATAAATCTCAACCTCACCTCCATCCATTCATCCATCCATCTCTGCCCCACACATTCTCCTATATCCAATTATCTCCACCACTCTTGGCTTTAGTATATTTGAAGGCATTCTAGCTACCCTTGGGACAAGGGCAACGCTGGCAGCCTCCATCATCTTCATGCTTCTTTCCATGATCGTCTCTGCTCAAGCCGCCGGCTCTGGTAGTGGCAAGCCTAAGGCAACCGACCTTATGGTGGATGCATGCAAGAACGCCTCGATTGACCACTACATCGCGACGGTCCCGCAAGAATTTTGTTTGTCGACTCTCCAGTCAGACAATCGGAGCACCGATGCTAAGGATCTCCATGATCTGGTGCTCATTGCCATCGACATCACCAAGGCTCGTGTCACTGCTGCTAGCGGCTTGGTGAAGAAATGTTGCAAAATGCCCAAAAGGGTACGGTGACGATGCGCGTCCTTACTTTCTGCGAGGTGGACTATGAACAAATGGCGAGCATCCTCAACGTATGTGATGCCATGATCAAGGGCTACCAAGGATACAAGGGCAATATGCGGTCCCATGAGCTGGCTCGTTGTGTGGCTGAGGTGTACAGCCCCGCAGCCTACTGCCAAACCGAGCTTAACGATGCGCCAAAGGAGGTGGCGCTGGTCAAGGAAAATGCCGAGCTGCAAATGCTAGTACACATGAGCGCTAACTTCCTAGAGCCACTCGGAGTGCCAGAAGAGAAGTTGTTTTGACATTAAAGTTACTCTTATTTGAAATAATGATGATAACAATAATAATGTGATTTTATTAAGTCCGGCCGGTGAGTATTTATAAAATCTGATCCTTTTCACAAAATAAATAAATCTTATATTTACTAATTGGAGGCACCATACGAGTAACGACGTTAATCGTTGGTAACTAAGAAAACTAGCCATCCGATATTCAAATTAAGTATTTTTAACCGTCGGATGTGATGCCTCAAGGAGTCCTCGAATTTTGTCCCACCTTAAACCGTGCACAGCGGAAAAAAAATCTTATATTACTAATTAAAGGCACCAAAAAAGGGACACCTATAATGCACAAAGAGGGCAAAACCCACACGTACGAGAAAACAAGTCCTCAATACCCGCGATCCACACGTTTGAAAATTAAATTCCCATCTCAAAAGCACCCACACAAAATCCAATGTGTCTTCTCTCTTGAAAAGAAAAATTGGACACGTACCAATAGAAGTGCTTGACGCCCATTAAAATAATAGTCTGCCCGTACAGACGTCTAAACAAAATATCCACGTCGAAAGCACACACACAAAAAATCACCGTCCTTCTCTCTTCAAACCGAAATAAGGACACGTACAAAGTAATTGAGCCCCGTTGAAAAAAGGTTGGCATCGCAGGTTTCTAAAATATAAAACCCACAGACATATTTCCTTGAAAAAAAAGGAAATGTACAAATAAATAATCATCAAGCCTCACGCTGAAAAAAAAAATCTAAACATAACTAAAAGAGAAATTTCAATCTCGCCATACCAAAAGACCAGTCAAGATAAAATAAATATGACTACCTATAAAGTCTCTGTAACGACTCCCTATACCACCACCACTAATGTCGTTAATTTCACAGATGAAATCTCCGTATTGTAATTCAGCTGGAAAATATGTAAAAAGTGTCACTGACAAAAAATATCTTATACGAACATAAACCTGTTAATAAATATAAATTAAAGGTTTTCATTGATTTTTTGCTAGGGGTTTCCAAGCTAGACTTTTGAGTTGTCCAAATAGTGGTGGGGCTGGTCAGCGTGGCGGCGACCACCCAGCTGGTACCTTTTTTCGTTCCGGGTCCACCTCTGTCTCAGAGGTGTGGTTGCATTCTCATTTGGTTGTTGCGGGGCGACCTTCGAAGCATGGTTGTTTCGATCACTTTCTCCTACGATGACGTAACCGGATGGATTACTAATTGCAGCGCATAAATTATGCTTCGCATAACCAGGCATGAACGTCCCTTCATTGTCAAGGTTTATTCTCTCAACTATTTTTGCGCTCATGTTCCCATAAATTTTATTAATTAGAGCAAAACCAGCATATTCTCTTTTATTAGCATGTGCCTGCAATTTTTTTTCCATTATAGCCAACCAACATACTATCTTTTATTGGCACATGAAAGATAACTCCGACAATAATTTGTGGAGTCCCTCGTTCTGCTCATGATTCACAAGACAACTTCCTTATTCTCACACAACCTCCTTATTTTCAGAGAACTTAGGCACGTATAAAAACCGGTGTGATTTATATTAAATTCCAACATGGGACCTTTTCTATCATAATTGCAAGCTAGCTGAGTTGGTTTTATCCGTCAGCACAATAGGAAAGGTCCATAGTTCAATCCCCTTGTGCCCTTTGTTTTTTGTTGCTCGTCCATCCGACGGAAAAAGAAATACGTGGTAGGTCCAGTTTGGCCCACCTGGAGGATAACCAAAAAAATTGGGGAACTACTATGGAATGGATGGAACAAAATGCATACGTATATTATTTTGTCTTTTCTTAGGGCAGCTGCGTGGTAGCTACTATAAGACGCTTGTTGCGACAAATAGCGTGTAGGACACATAACATTCGCGTTTGGGCCAGCCCACTGGCAGGCACCGAAATAATATGTGTTTGCAAGGCATGAGTAATAATCCAAAAAACCACGTGTTGAATGATTGAACACATGACCTTACCCGACCATGTGCCGCTAGCCAAGGCAACAAATGCCTACTGCTAAGCAATGGCCGACGCAAATAATTAAGAACATAGTCCAACGTCAGATTTAAAATATTTTTTGAACTTTTTTGAAATATAACTTGCTGAATATTCTTGGAAACTTGTTTTTTTAATTACGAACGATGTTTTTAATATTCCGTCCATTTTGCAAAAAAAACATGAACAAAATTTGAAACAACATCATTTTATGAAGACATGAACCTTTTATCAAAACAGAAACATTTTATTAAATTGCGGCCAACTTTTAAAAACGGAACATTTTTTGAACATTCAGAACCAAATTATAAAATATGTTTTGAAACGCAGACATTATTTTGAATCTGGGAACATTTTATGAAAACAATAGTATATTAAAAACCAATTTTTTTTTGAATATATGTTTTTTAACGCCCCAACAATTTTTGAATATTTCTGAATTTGATAACAAAATCGGAAAGAGAAAATAAATTAATGTTCCAAACATTTTTTAAAATGGGAAGACAATATTTTAATTCAAGAAATATTCGAGAATTTGACAAAAAATCATGTTCAGAACTTTTTTGAAATTTTTTAATTACGAAATAAAGTAAAAGTAATAATAAATTTGGACGAAAAAGCAAAGAGGGCCGGCCCAGTCTTGGGTGCCCGTGCGGACTCCAACTATCTACCGCAGAGGGCAAGAAATAGACTTTTGACGGCTACAAGGGCAGGCAGATATGTGGGCTGGCTTTGCTCGTCCAAAACGTGTACGGCCGAAGTATAAAATTCTGGATATGTGGGTCTCGCTGTGGCTCTTAAAACTCAGTTGCTCAACTCAAGGTATTTTTGGTTTAAAACCGAAAACCGCATTGATTTTTTGGTTAACCAAATTTTCGGTTTTCTGTTTTGAGCTCTTATTTTCGGTTTATGGATTTGGTAACCAAATTTGAAAAAACATGGAACGGTAGAAACCGAACTTTTGGTCTATACCGAATGGCCGGCCCTGTATAATCACCAACATGAATCAAATTTAATTACTTGAGCGTGAGGCGGACAGATGGATCTGTGGCCTCGGCTGAGGGTGTCAGCTCCCTGTTGCTGGCCTGGAGCACGAAGGAGGGAAGCCACTGTGGATGAGGGGGCTGTCGGACGAGGACCCGGCGCACGAGGGCGGCCGTGGAGAGGGGACCGTGACGAGGGGTCGCGACGGAAGACAGGGATCCCACGAACGAGGAGAAGCCTCGGCGAGGAGGGCGGGCCGTGACGGAGGATGGGGACCCCGGCGGACGAGGCCTGCCGCGGCAAGGGGTGCGGGTCGCGACGTAGGACGGGGATCCTAGCGGACGAGGGCTGCCACGACGAGGGAGGGGGTGACGGAGGACGTGGATCCTGAATGACGAGGGCTGTCGCGGTGACAGGGGAGGGTGAGGGGGGATGGGAGGCCGCGGTGGAGGACATCGGTGTCGTAGGGAGGGAGCGGGCCACGACAGAGGAGGACACATGTTGTGTTTTGATCCAGATGCGTTTTGGGGATGTGACCATCAATAATAGTGGCGGGTACTGGCACACGCCTGCCACGA
The DNA here is from genome assembly GCF_056163025.1 of Triticum urartu. Taxonomy (NCBI): domain Eukaryota; kingdom Viridiplantae; phylum Streptophyta; class Magnoliopsida; order Poales; family Poaceae; genus Triticum; species Triticum urartu. The sequence goes on from NC_141879.1 coordinate 26,546,026, forward strand.
CAAATAGTAACGGCCTCCTCAACTGTATATCGATCGAAAGGCAGGGAACCGACGGGAGTAGCTACGTGCGGGTACTGACCGAGTAGGGTTAAAGTTACTATGGCGGGCAACACTTAGCACGCTAGTTCTATCTCGTGAATAAATAAATATATGATTTTGTGGCTGGCTTAGATAATTGCCCACCACTGCTAGCACTAGTTGCAGTGGCGGGCGTAGGTAATGACCCGCCACTAATCAGTTTCAGGACATGGGCACACCCATGGGAGCATACTTGTGGCGGGCGGTAGTTTCCGCTCGCCACTGGCGACTGTTGTTTGATACCCGCCACTGCTACTTTTTGAAATAAGCTGTAGCGGGTGTCACACCTCGCTCGCCACTCGTTTGGATTCACCTATAAGCCCTTTCCCAGTAGTGCACTTAAGGAAAAATTGTTCCCAGCTACAAACCTTTACACTTTGTGTATCCAAAACCTTGCTCTCCAATACAAGAGTAGCAACATGGTGCAATTTGACCTACTCTCGTAATGATGGACAAATAGCAAATTTGTTAAAAGCATGTCTAGGGCACATCAAAGAAAATTAGAGGCAGTAGTACGAGGAGATCGAAAATTGTATTATGAGCGTTGAGTAGATACTACTTTGGATATCAATAAGCAAGGTGTGTTGTGTTAATGAATCTGTAGAAGTTATATGAGTGTCAATACTACAAGATCCAAACTGGGCATCAATATTTTTGTGAATATAAATAGCATTAATACCAAGAGATCCAAAACGAGCATCAACGTATTTGTGAATATAGAGGGCACTAATTAATACCAAGATATTTGAAATGAGCATTAACATATGTGACCACAGATTTGACATAATGATGATAACAATAATAATATGATTTTATTAAGTCCGGCCGGTCAGTATTTATAAAATCTGATCCTTTTCACAAAATAAATAAATCTTATATTTACTAATTGGAGGCACCATACGAGTAACGATGTTAATCTTTGGTAACTAAGAAAACTAGCCATCCGGTATTCAAATTAAGTATTTTTAACCGTCGGATGTGATGCCTCAAGGAGTCCTCGAATTTTGTCCCACCTTAAACCGTGCACAGCGGAAAAAAAATCTTATATTACTAATTAAACGCACCAAAAAAAGGGACACCTATAATGCACAAAGAGGGCAAAACCCAGAGAAAACAAGTCCTCAATACCCGCGATCCACACGTTTGAAAATTAAATTCCCATCTCAAAAGCACCCACACAAAATCCAATGTGTCTTCTCTCTTGAAAAAAAAATTGGACACGTACCAATAGAAGTGCTTGAGGCCCATTAAAATAATAGTCTGCCCGTACAGACGTCTAAACAAAATATCCATGTCGAAAGCACACACAAAAAAAATCACCGCCCTTCTCTCTTCAAACCGAAATAAGGACACGTCGAAAGTAATTGAGCCCCGTTGAAAAAAGGTTGGCATCGCAGGTTTCTAAAATATAAAACCCACAGACATGTTTCCTTGAAAAAAAAGGAAATGTACAAATAAATAATCATCAAGCCTCACGCTGAAAAAAAGAATCTGAACATAACTGAAAGAGAAATTTCAATCTCGCCATACCAAAAGACCAGTCAAGATAAAATAAATATGACTACCTATAAAGTCTCTGTAACGACTCCCTATACCACCACCACTAATGTCGTTAATTTCACAGATGAAATCTCCGTATTGTAATTCAGCTGGAAAATATGTAAAAAGTGTCACTGACAAAAAATATCTTATACGAACATAAACCTTTTAATAAATATAAATTAAAGGTTTTCATTGATTTTTTGCTAGGGGTTTCCAAGCTTGACTTTTGAGTTGTCCAAATAGGGGTATTTCATAATCACCTACATTAATTTTCTATTTATATACACTTATTTTCTTCAATTATTAGGAAATGCTATACTGATTAATTTCATACCAGAAAGATAAATATAGCTCTTTTTTTTATGTTAAGCTACGAACATTGCCCAATGCATTAGGAAGAAATACGTATTATATAGATGAAAAATTAGCATTTTAGTTGTGGTAATACATATCCGCCGTCATCGACAAAGAATATGACCTTAGATAATGGAGTCCAAACCAAAGGACGAGCATATCCATCTAAGTGGTATTCACTGGAATTATAATTCTACAGCACTTGGTACGTATCTAATAATTTATTTTAGGCAATATCTTTTTTCCTATATATAACATCTATAAAAAATATGCTAGCCCATGCCGCATATGCCTCTCAGGATTAAAATTTTGTTGAGCAGTGACTGTGTGTATGCATGTTTCCCCTAATTTTTCTTGATCTGTGTTATATAATATGCCATGAGGATCAATTCACAAATCTTATTGTTTAGGTCAGGAAGATGTGTATCTGGCCATATGGATCAAATTATTTTGTACTTTCTCCATTGGTCCATCCTTTAGTAGGTGTCCTGAAATTAACAAAGAGGTGTACTTGCCACAATGATAGGAAGGATTTTTTTATTGTGAAAGAATGATATGAACGATTCATTCAGCTCAAATATGGAAGTTTGCGCAACATAAATTGAAAATGTATGCACTCTGTCCAATCATGAAGCCTAAAATTACATCTGTTTATTTTGTGTTATCATTGTTTGAATAACAAATCGTTCATTCGTTAGTATGATATCCAAATTTTATATCTTTCATTTTAAGTGTTACTATAATTATGGTCATAATTATGCACCCCAGTAATATCTAGACCGTACAGATGTACGGGATAATGACTAGTAACAATAATATTGTTTATGGCACTCATTTTGTTTTATACTACTCTCGTCATACCTAAATATAAGTCGTCTTGGTAGGATAGCAGTATACATGATACACACCGCCACGTACATTCGGCTGCTGCCGAGGCTCCTGTAGGCACCATGCAAAAAAAAAAGAGGCCCCTGCAGGCTGTAGACAAGCAGCACACGTACGCATGAGCCCATCAACAACTAACACGGACGCATCCAACCCCCTCGTCTCTCATAGTCTCATCTCTCTAAAAAAAGATCCCTTGGAGCAGAGTAAGCTCTTGCCTATCAATAAATGATACACAAATTTTGCATACTCGTGGAAAAAGGAGGAAGCTCTTCACATCTTATGGTGCCTCGCTTCTTCCCTAGCTTACTAGTATGGAGATGTACGTTGGATGGATGTGATGTGCATGCTAACTAGAAATGCATAATCAGAAACAAACATACGCGTCAATCCATATCAGCGTCTCTCGTCTCTCTCGTAAAAAAAACCGCTCGGCCGGCGACGGCGACCTGGATGGTCTCTCGTCTCTCGTCTCTCCCATGTGATTTGCTTCGGAGCACCTATATCCATCAAGTGACAGGAGCCCCTCGTACCCCTCGGGTCGCCCCCGTGGGCGACCAGGGGGAAACCCTAGCCGCCGGCGCCCGGACTCCCCCGCATCTCCTCCATCCTCGCCGCCGCCAGTAGCGCCGTCGGGCGAAGCCAGGCCGGCAGGGGCGGCGGCGGGGCTCCCTTCCCCTTCCCCCGAATGGGCTGGCGCGGGACGGCCAATCGAGAGGAGGCGCCGTACTTTTGCGGGGTGCGGCGGCGCTGCAGCTGGATCCTGGCCGCGACGTGCACTGCGCGCCGGCGGTTGGGGTTCGTGCTCGCGGCGTGATACGGCCGCTGGATCTGGTGGTTGCGTGTGCCGTCGGTCTCAGGTCCGTTTCTTCGGGATCCGGTGCCTGATCGCCGTCGGCCGGCACAGGATGGTGGCTTTCATCGCTGACCAGGTCGGGTCTTCCTTGATCCGGTGCCTGGGTGGATCTACGCCGGAGGTGTTGAGCCTTATGGTGCTTCCCTCTCTGGAGTTTTCGGGTCTTGGCTGCTGCCAGATCCAAAGCAGATGGAGATTGGTGGTACAGGAAGAGGACCGGAGGAAACTTTGGTCGGCTAGCTCGGCCCGGCATCGGCGACGGCTTTGATGTCGTTACCCATCTTGATGGCGAAGTCGAGGTCCCTCCTATCCACCTCCGTCCCGTTCCCGGACGAAAGTCCAAAATCCGTCTTGGATTGGACGGCGGCGGCGCCCTTTGCGTCGTAACCTTCATGGAGGCGCCGTCTTGGGAGGCTTGGGCGTTCGGGGGAGTTGCTATGGGTGAACGGCTTCGTGTGTCAATTCCAGCAGCGGCAATGGTGTGGTGGTTGGCAGGAGGAGCGGCGTTCTAACCGCGTCAGATGCGTCTGGTAAGAGATGTCAAGTCATGCCTGGCCGACAGGTGCTACGCTGAGTCATGCCTAGTCGGCAGGTGCTACGCACGACAGATCTTTCAGAGTGTCCGCGTCGGGATGGACGAGCGCAGAGCGGTGGAGCTGTCTGGCGTCGTGGTGGCGTCGACGGTAGCTAGACCGTGCAAGGTAGATGCAACAGTACAGCTCTGAAGATGGTTTGGTGGCAGGTGGCTGCGGCGGCCTCATACCCGGCAGGCGTCCTGGTTGAGGAGTGCGCCGGACTGGTAGGTACCCCATACCCGGCAGGCGTCCTGGTTGGGACCTCAGGTCTTAGATATTTAGGTTTGGCTACGATGTCTGTTTGGTATTAGGCTCAGACTATCAGCGCCCCTTTATCGATTGGATACGTGTAGCGACAGTTGTTGCTGAGAAAGTGGATTTAGTCTTGCTGTTGTGTGTCTTTATAAGGTCTTGTGAGAATAATTAATAAAGTGGCCGTATGCATCGCCCAGATGCAGAGGCCGGGGGTCATCCTCCTTTTCTAAAAAAAAATATCCATCAAGTGACTCAAAAAATAAAACGTTTCAGCCTATTATATCCGAGCCATACAATGCGAATCCCATGACTGTCGTCCTCTTACTATTCATTTTAACTTTTTGCGCCTCCTCCTCTTCTCCACACAATCCCAACCCTTACATACAGCCGACCAGACCGCCCGCTCCCGCTACCAACGGGCTGCAGCGGGCGGCGTTCCCGCGCGTGGCTTCCAAACCCACCCTTCTAGGGCATCACTAGGCATCAGACTACTGCTGCTTTGCATTTATCAGACTAGCCAATTGCCGTAGGATTGAGTTAGTCTCCAGCGTACGATGAGGCCTAGTAAAAGGAGCGTCCGGCTAGTTAGCATGGATAATTGTGATTTATTTCCATAACTACAAGTACCTTAAACTACGGCCAATTAAATGCAAGATTCCATCCGCTGTTGGCTTAGACGTTAGGCAGTTTGCTTCTTTATTTAGCAACTTTGATTCCCGTATTTTCTAAAATTGCTTCCAAACAATATTTTTTCCTTCAAAATAAAATTGCTTCGAAAGTGAGGTTCCATGCGGACATGTAGAATCTTTTTCCGGTGTGATGCTTTGTTTTCTTTGGAGCAATAGATTTATTTCACGGTGAATTAAATGTGCTTCCACCTACCGATGAATCTGCGTCGATGGACAAAATCAACGTTCTACAGTTTAATAGAATTTTGTTTCTTACACAGTAGAACATTTTGCTTCGAAACATCAAAATCTCGTTTCCAGCAAATAAATAATTGCTTCTAAAAAATTGGACCTTTACTATAAAAAAAATAACCATCATCATATGTACACATATTTCAAGCACATTAGGACGCATATCGAAACAGTCCAAATGTTCACAATTTGCATCCATTGATTGAAAGTAATGCTTCCAAATACAAATTATGCTTCCTATCCCATGGTTCCCCGCAATGCTCCATCCAACCCTGTATGACCTAGTCCATTTCTCCCACAAATATGCAGGTGTCAATGTCGGCAAGCGTCGACGCCATTGAGGGGCCTACGATCTCGGCCTGTGCCCACCGGGGGTGAGTATTTTTTTTTAGATTACCAAGGGTGAGCTAGGCTACCTAATTTGCTTCAAACAGATCTCACGTTGTGCACCGTGCCTTGTATCAACCATCATGTTATTCTCACTGTCGATAGGCATGTTCTTCTTTGTTGTTGACCCTGCAATAATTTAAAAAGAAATGAGTTGTTTGGCTTGAATTCAAACACAACAACTACAAAACATTACAAAGCATGCAAAGGAAGCAAGTTGAACACAGCATAGATGCGCATCTATGAAACATACGAAGCAATCTATACACGGTGAAGAAGTACAACTATGTTACGCATGTATGGAGCGAATTGTATGCCGGGAAGAAGCACAAATATGATACGTACGAAGCATGGAAATTTGAAAGCATATACCCGTACAATCTCAGTGTAGCATCTGCATGGACACAACGAATACTGTGAAAAAACTCAGCCAAAAGGGACGTGTGCTTATTCTCATGGTTTTGATCATGCGGCCACCTCTAGTGATCCTCCGGCTGCATGGTTAGGCAACAACACCAGCGGACACCCGGTTGGAGATGGCCACGGCGCCGCCTACGGAGAGGTGGCGCTCCAACAAGGTGGACGGGAGGGAAGTGGCCGTGCTACTCTAGGAGAGGAGGATGCAGGCGCGTGCGAGGCCATGGGACAAGGGGATCTGCGCGGTGCGAGCGAGGTGGAAGAGCTCCGGGTGGTGCCTGCGATTGGCAGCGATTGGGATCAGGAGGGATACGGGAAGAGTGATTAGGGAGATGTCAATGGCGGGGTTTATGGGTGGTTTGTTTTTGGACGAGGGGGTGTTCTTTCCTTCTTCTTTTTTTAACATATAATATTGGCACAATTTGTGACCGCCCGATACCAACTGAATCAAGGGCAGTCCATTGGTCTGACGTTGGTCTCTTATCAGCCTACAGATAGGAAGTGTTTCCCACCCTTCTAAACCTCATCGGCCACAAGATTTTCTTGGCTAGCCTGCGTCCTACCACCTGAACCAGTCAACCATCAGACTACTCGATCGACGATGTCACTGCCATGTCATCTCTGGATGTAGGCCGAGAACTGGTCGGTGTCCCCGCACCACTGTGTTCGGCCTCGGGGATACGCGCATAATAGACGAACACAATTGAAAATTTCAGTTGCCTGCGATATAGCAAATGCGACTTTGTTTTCATTTGTTATAGATGTGACGACAACTTTGGTTGTCGTGCTTTTAGATTCCATATCCCAGTATATAGATATAAGCGACGTGTCCTCGTTTACTTACTGTTACAGGTTGTTCTTCTTTGATTGCTCTAGAGTTGCTTCAGTTCTTCACATATGTTTTTCTTTGCCAATAAGATTCAGTTTGAAACTAATTGCACCCCCTCGATGCGCGCGCGCGCACACACACACACACACACATTTGATATAAGAAAACATGGACACCGTACATAACTTGTTTTTCTCTTTGTGATTTGTCTCAACAAATGAATTCGATTGCATACATGCCTTTATAAACACAAGCAACCAAACATGCTCAAGCCGCTAATGGCTTGATCCACACTATACACATGTGCACAAGCTTGAGTCATTCCCAAGTGTGCAGAAAACTAGGAGCTTCCTCACAAGATCACACTTGACGCATGCCTCGTCTACTTATATTTGTTTCTCTTAGCTGCTACTATCTACGGAGCTCTAGGTATGCCAGGACTGGGCCTATATGGTTGAGTGTCTCGTGCACGAAACAAGGCTCCCAATTTCCAACCGATTAAGGCTTTACTCGGAGGAAGGTCTTATTTGACTAGGGGAGCTCCTATTCAGCGCTTCAGGCACCATGGAAGCTCCCTGGCGCCCTCCCTGGCGCCCACGCGCCAACGCTGCTGGGCTGGCCAATGTAGATTTCGCATTTTACTCCCCCCAGGTTTGCTAAAAGGAAAAAATATCGCAAAAACGAAAAGTCGGTGGACAAAGTCCATCGACTTGAAACAAAGTAAATGAATGAAAAAAGTTCGTCGAACTTGAAAAAATGTTTGTGCATTTTCAAAAAATAAAATTGTTCAATTAGAAAAAAGTGTGCGAAATGAAAAAAAGTTCATCCAATTTGAAAAGGTTCACCGATTCTTTTTAAAAAAACGTCGATTTTGAATCGGAAGTTCATACATTTGAAAAAAATCATCAAATTTGAAAAAAGGGCATTCAAATTTAAAAAGGTTTATCAACTTGACAAAAAAGTTCTTCGAATTTTAAATTTTTTGTGCATTTCAATTTTTTTTAAGAAAAGGTAAAAGGATAAAATGTGAAAGAAAAGGACAGCAAAAAAAAGAAAAAACTGGTCCAGAAAAACCAACAACGGAATAGAAAAAAGGCTGGAGAAAGTATAAAAGAAGAAAAGGACAAATATTTTGTTTTTTCAGGGGAGGAAATATACTATCACAACGTGCGCTTTGCCTGGGTGGTTAAAGTTAAGGTGGACGTCGCGGGTTCGAATCTCAATATTTTTTTTTTAGAAATAGGTTCGAATCTCAGCCGCGCACATGTTTTGCGTATTAAAAAACAGAAGAAGAAAAAGTGAACGGGCCGGCCCAACACGGCTGTAGGGGTGTGCGCCGGTTTGCAAAATGGCCTATAACCAACGCTTGAAGCGCTAAATAGGAAATGATAGATCGACCAAACGCACAAGGGCCATTTATGGGATGGCCCACCTAGCGATCGTTTCTCCTCCTCCCGACATTTTCCTTGGTCCAAATCCTGCGAGCGGTATTCAATTCGGTTTCCATCTAAGAAACCATATCTGACCGAGGCGGGTGATCTATCCATTCGTTCTCTTCATCCTTGTTGTTAGCTTTTTTCTGTGCATGCACTTGTTCATGTCAGATATGTTGCTTTTTGTAGACCTTCTTGCCAACATCAACTGTTGTTGGAGTGATACAACCATGTTTTTTCGGATGCCACCAACCGGGACCAAAGGCCCTCCTGCCTGGGCTCGGCGCACAGACCACGTGGAGGCCCATCTGTCCCGGTTCTGGTTTGTTCAGGAACCGGGACAAAAGGCCCTTACGAACCGGGACAATAGGCCCATTTTCTACTAGTGTACACACTTATTTGCATGCTCCGTGTAATAGATAGACAACAGGGAAAACTAACTCAAGCAAACATGGAATGTCCAAAATATTTCATATTTTTGTCGAGAACGGCTTAGTGTGCTAATTTTTTTATGGTGAACTGATCTTGAAAAAAGAACGTGTTTTTTACATGCAGTTGGCTAACTAAGGTTGTGACTTGGGGTCGTATAGCAAGCAAGCCACTCTGGCAGCATGCACCTCAGGAAGAAGGGTGGCCACTGAATTAGATGGTGCCCGTGATAGAGAGGACATGCGTGTAGAGAGGAAAGGACGGCTGCTGGACATAAGGAACAACAACATGAAAATTAGATCAGATTAAGTAGCTTGATCGTTTTTGCTTGTACATATTGTAGGCTCAATCGAATTATTTAGGTATTCCTTGATCAAAGCAATGGTCTGTAAGATACATGAGGGATTCAATCAAGTAATGGTTTATTGGGTGCATTGTGATATCTTGGATCAGTGTACGCATGCATATACTTGATTCGCTAGGACTGCTTCAGCAATCAGCGACTCAACACTTGAACGTCAGCTGGCACATGTATTCTACCGTCGCCGTCGATGCCGAGCACCCGACGTCAGCTGGCATGTGTATTGTACCATAGCCGTCGAAGCCGAGAACCCGACGTCAGCTGGCACATGTATTCTACCATTGCCGTCGACGTCGAGCGCCCACACGGCAATGCCTCATATGCTGATGAATATACAACTCTGTGTATTTATATGTCAACACGCAGCTCTTACCTCTGTCCTTGAAGCTAGTTTGCATGGAACATGGATACAAGTTCTTATAAGGGCTGTGTCCAGCACGTGCGCAGGATCGGCGAGAGCGACATCTTTTTTCTTCGTCCGGTTGTCAATAATCTGCTAGCTGTATTAATTATTGGTGGACCATAGAAGAGTCCAGCAACAAATAGTCTCGTACGTGGGATAATTGGCAAGGACAATTCTACTAATTTTTAGGATTAACGTAAGAGCTCATATGATGCCTCCACTTAGTAAATATAAAATTGTTGAGAGAACCTGCACTAGTGAAAGTATAAACCCTAGACCTTGTTACGAAGCATTGCAACACCGTTTTTGCTCACTTTTGTTACTTGCTACCTTTCTATTTTTATATTTTCAGATTACAAAAACCTATATCTACCATTCATATTACGCTTGTATCACCATCTCTTCCCCGAACTAGTGCACCTATGCAATTTATCATTGTATTGGGTGTGTTGGGGACACAAGAGACTCTTCGTTATTTGGTTGAAGTTTGAGAGAGACCATCTTCATCCTACGCCTCCCACGGATTGATAAACCTTAGGTCATCCACCAGGTCCTACAAAACTCTGTGGTTGGAGGCCCAACACGAGTCTACAAGAAGAAGGTTGCGTAGTAGACATCAACCACAGAAAGCGCTCTTCTTCGAAGGGGTCTTTAGGGATGATGTAGTCCTCGGTGCCTCGTCTTCCTTGGACTCCGGCATGTAGTTGTCGTCGGCCCCTTCAAAGAGGTCATCGGGATCTACGTCCTCGAGATTTCCTTCGGGGCCGCCATTCCGTACTGGGGAGGCTTGAAAGTTTTCTTCAGTGTTATCGGCGTCGCCGGCTATTGCATCACCGTTATTTGTGGTGGCATTGTTTCCGCTGGGATCCCCATTGGTACCCCTTCTACGTCTTCGCCGACGTCTTGGAGGGGATTTGGGAGTGTCGACCATATAGACATCATAGGTTGATGTTGTAGTCCACTTGCCAGTGTTTATTAAAGGATTGTCTTCCGTGGGGGCATCAGCATCTTCATCCATGTTCGTGGCCTCAGCGTAGTCTAGCATGTCGGTTAGGTCATCGACCGTGGCGACTAGGTAGGTGGTGGGTGGGATGTAAATTTCTCGGTCATCGGCTTTTAGTCTAATCTTGTCGTAAACCGAAGTCTTGCCGTATGAGATTGACATGCTCTAGATACGATTAAGCATCTCATTCAGGTGAGATAGTTCATCAGAATCCATGGCCTGGCTATAAGCGGGGTTGACTCGAAGTATGCCCAACATATAATTCGGCGTATTTTTGACGTGGAGGGGATCCAAGAGAGATTTTAGATCCAATGTCAGGGTTGGCTCCAAATACGACGTAGCTTCTGAGATAGGGGCCGGACTTGAGTCCATGCTGGGCGACGAGGGGAGATTGCGCGGAGTCGTTATGTCAGGGTTCACCCGAGGACGCCAAGGAGCCTGGTCCGACGTCCTCGAAGGATATTGGTTCGGGAGACGAGCCTCTGGTGCCGGCAAATCCTCAACCCGGCTGGACGTCCAGCCTGACAGGATGAGTTAGTCACGGAGATCTATGGTGTACTCGAGGCCTCCAAAGGTCATGATCTTTTTGTAAGAAGTATAGGGAGAGATAATTGATGTATTCATCAAACATGGTTTCCACAGCAATGGGCGACAGAGCGACACTACTAGGAAAGGGGCAATAGATGAAATTGACACTATTGGCGCACCGGACACATGGTGCGCCACTACTATATACTAATGGCGCACCATGTGTCGGTGCGCCATTAGTGTGGAAGACACTAATGGCGCACCAGACACACGGTGCGCCACTAGTAATAATTTTTTTTTCATTTTTCCAAACATACTAATGGCGCATCCTGGCAAAGTACGCCATTACTAGTTCTAACTAGTAATGGCGCACCATCCGCAAAGTGCGCCACTACTGTATTTTTTTTATTCTTTTTTTTGCAAAACTACTAATGGCGCACTGTGGCCTAGTGCGCCATTACTAGTTTCTGCCGCAGTGCGCCATTAGTGTATATATATATTATTTTTGCAAAACTACTAATGGTGCATGGCCAGAGGGTGCGCCATTAGTATGTTGGGTTACTAATGGCGCATGGGTGTGTGGTGCGCCATTAGTAACCTGGGACCAGCTAGATATTTTGGACAGCCACACCCACACACTCACTTTCCCCACTTCATTCCCTCCACCTCCTTCTCCAAGCTTGTCGGCTGCCTCCTCCTCCTCATCTCATTTGCACCATAGATTCATCAAAATTAAGTGGTTAAATTACCTTTTTTTTGATAGGTAAGTAAGGGGAAAGCTATCTTTATGTTGTAGATCTACTTTTTTTTCTCCCTAGCATGCTCCAACAACGTGCACATGCACTTTTTGTGGCCTAGCTTCATCTATGTATGTTCGTGGTGTTGCATATGTTTGTGGTGTTGCATATATGTTCGTGTTTGCAGGTACCGGTATTTAAAATGCGATAGTTGCCAATATTTTGCTGGAATGTTGATTCATTTCCGTTTCGGCGAGAATTTTGGCACTATGCATTCTTTTTGGTCCTATTTTTACGGAAAATAATGCCAAATTTTTTCTTGGTTCTAAAATATCATTTTGCTCTACCCCGCAGGCGACCATGGTCCGCACGATGACCGAAGGCATCGTGAATAGGTTTTTGAGCTCCGCGAAGGCCGAGATGCTTCAAAAGAACGAGACGGAGATAAGATGTCCGTGTCGAAGATGCAAGCTGAAGAGCCTTATTGCGGACCCGGATTCCGGGCAGGTGCGGGACCACCTGCTCTTGCGTGGTTTCATGGATGGCTATCGGCGGCAAGGTGATGAAGATGACTATGAAGTCGTCCATGGGGGCCGGGCAAGAAATGAGGAAGGGCAGCAAGACAACCACCGCGGCTCGGGCGGGCGAGAAGACAAAGAATCTCCAGGACATGATCACGACGGTGATGCTGTACACAGTCATCATGTAGAAGATGCCGGACATGATGATGAGGAAGATGCCGGAGCAGACGAAGGGCATGATCATGAAGATGAAGATGCCGGCGGAGCAGACGATGATGGACCATAGATGGGCTGGGTGCAGGACCCTCATATTCAAGAGCTGCTTCTCAAGCAGACGGATAATGCAAGAGCTGCCGCCCGAGAGAAAGCCAAGCTAGATTAACTGGAGATAGACGCGGTTACTCCATTGTATGAAGGATGCAGGCCCGAGGATACCCGCCTAAAAGTAACGCTCATGGCCCTGGAGATGAAGGTAAAACACAAAATGACCGACGCATGCTTCGACGAGAACATGACATTCTGGCATGAACGTCTTCCCAAGGGGAACAAGTGCCCTACCAGTTTCGAGGAGGCGAAGAAAATCGTGTGTTCTCTGGATTTACCGCACGTGAAATACCATGTGTGCATGAACAATTGCATCATTTATCGGGACGAACACGTGGAGTCTACCATATGTCCGGTGTGCGGCGTCACTCGATACAAGAAGAGGAAGAAAGCTCGTCGAAAAGTGGTGTGATACTTTCCGATCACTCCTCGTCTGCAGCAGTATTTCGCGGACCATAAGGTAGCAAAGCTCCTGCGTTGGCACGCGAATAGGGAGGAGAAGAAGCGAGAAGATGACGCAAATGATCCGGAGATAAATAAAAAAGACAAGATGCTGAGTCACCCTAAGGATGGGAGCCAGTGGAAAGCATTGAACTTCGAACACCCAGACTTTGGGAAGAATCCAAGGAACATCGTGCTGGGCGCGAGCACCGATGAAGTCAATCCGTTTGGCAGCCAGAGAAGCACACATAGCACCTGGCCTGTGTTTGTGTGGATGTACAACCTTCCCCCCTGGTTGTGCATGAAGAGGAAGTACATTCACATGAGTATGCTAATTGAAGGGCAGAAACAACCAGGGAATGACATCAATCTGTATCTGGGGCTGCTGAAAGAGGAGCTAGACATGCTGTGGAAAACGCCAGCCAATACGTGGGACGCCGCAGAGAAAGAATATTTCCCTATGAGAGCCGCACTGCTCACGACGGTGCACGACTATCTCGGTTACGGATATCTCGTGGGGCCGGTGGTCCACAGATTTTCTGGATGCGTCAGGTGCATGGATGACACAACGTATCGCCAGCTAGATAGAGATCCCGGATCTTCGAAAACCGTGTTCATGGGACATCGAAGGTGGCTTCGCGACGATGACCCGTGGAGGAAACGCAAGGATCTGTTCGATGGTGAAACCGAACCCCGAAGACGCCCGCGTACGAGGAGCGGCGAGGAAATAGACCAGCTGTTGAAAAATTGAAAAGATTGCCCACTGCCGGGAAAGAAGCAAAAGGCGCCAGAGCCGCTGCTGAAGGTATGGAATACGAGGTCTGTTTTCTGGGACTTGCTGTACTGGAAGATCCACCGTGTGCCTCACAGCCTTGATCTCATGCATATCACGAAGAACGTGTGCGAGAGTCTGCTTGGTACCCTGCTCAACATGCCAGAGAGGACCAAAGATGGGCCGAAAGCAAGGGCAGACTTGAAATCAATGGGCATCAGGGAGGAGCTTCACGCTAATGATGATGATGATGATGATGAGGCAAAGCAGGACACGAAAAGTCGTCACAAAGGCAAAAAGGCCAAGAAGACCGGAAATGACTACCCTCCCGCATGCTTCACTCTAAGTCCGGAGGAGATAGAGCAGTTTTTCACCTGCCTCGTAGGAGTAAAACTTCCTTACGGTTACGCAGGGAAGATAAGCAGATACCTAGACCCAGCGAAGCAGAAGTTCAGCGGGATGAAGTCTCACGACTGTCACGTGCTGATGACGCAGATACTTCCAGTTGCAATCCGTGGGATCATGGACGCGCACGTCCGTGAAACGCTATTTGGCCTATGCAACTTTTTCGACATCATCTCTCGTAAGTCGGTTGGCGTGAGGCAACTCAGAAGGCTACAGGAAGAGATCGTGGTGATACTATGCGAGCTTGAGATGTACTTCCCGCCCGCATTCTTCGACATTATGGTGCATCTGCTGGTCCATATCGTGGAGGATATCATCCAACTCGGGCCGACGTTCCTGCACAGCATGATGCCATTCGAAAGGATGAATGGTGTCATCAAAGGATACGTTCGCAACATGTCACGTCCAGAGGGAAGCATAGCCAGGGGCTTTCTGACTGAAGAGTACATCTCCTACTACACGAATTATCTACGCATCGAGGACCCCGTTGGTCTGCCCGTCAACAGGCACCTCGGCAGGCTCGCTGGATGGGGTCACCGTGAGGGTCGCCGCGAAATGCATGTCGACTTCGAGGGTCGACTCGCCGACTTTGAAAGAGCAAACCTAGTTGCGCTACAACACATAGACGTGGTCGATCCTTGGGTGGTAGAGCACAAAACCTTTATTCAGAAGACGTACAATGACCAAGGCCAACAGAGGATGGATGGAGATATAATCAAAGAGCACAACTCATGTTTCACGTGTTGGTTCAAGCAGAAGCTTCTGTCGTACCCTTTACATGAGGATTCTTCCGCGGAAGAACAACTCATATTCGCCTTGTCACAGGGCGCCGAGCACAACCTGATGACCTATGAGGCGTACGATATCAATGGCTACACATTATACACCGAGGACAAGGACATGAAGAGCGATGGTTATCAGAACTCCGGGGTAACGATGGAATCCTACACCAGTAACGACAAGGACAGATACTACGGAAGGATTGAGGAGATCTGGGAGCTGAGCTACGCTGGAGAGAAGGTCCCGATGTTCCGTGTCAGATGGGCCTAGAGCGTCCTACAAGAAGACCGGTATTTCACCACCATGGTTATATCCGAAGCCAAATCCAAGACCGCGGGCGCAAACGTCACCGCGAAAAATGAGCCATGGGTACTGGCCTCCCAAGTGGACCAGTGCTTCTTCATTACCGACCCGTCAAAGCCCAGTCGTGTTGTCGTGAGCAGAGGCAAAAGGAAGATCATCGGAATGGATGGAGTAGCCAATGAGCAAGACTTCGACAAGTATGGCGACCCGAAGATCGAACATGACGATGACGATGAAGTAGCAGCATACACCACAAGAAGAAGCAGGACCACCCTACCTAAGGGACGTCCGTTCCACAGAAGAACTCCATTTGCGAAAAAGAAGGGCAAGAAGATTGTGAACAGATAGCTAGCTAAGATCGATTGTATTTAAATTATAGCCTTCATTTCTCGATTGTATTTCATGGGCACTTTAATTTTGAACTCATGAATATTTTTTAAATTTCATGGACACTCGATCTCGATCCCCCTCCACCTCGATCGCTATCCTACCTCGCCAGATCCGGTCCCCCTCGCCGCCGAGCACCCCCCGCACCCTCTCGCACCCTCCCTGGCCCGCTCCACCGTCACAAATGAATGCAACTAAAATTGCAAAAAATAAACAAATTTGATTATATTTTCAAATAACAAATTTGATGATATTTTCAAATAATAAATTTGATGATATTTTTTCATATTCATAAATATTTTCAAATAACAAATTTGATGATATTTTTTAAAAAATTATTACTGTTTTTATAAAAAATATTACTGTTATGATTTAAACAAGTTTGAACATATTTAAACACAAATAAATATCAAACAACATTTTAAATGTTGTTGACATGGCAACAAACTGCATATTATTTTTCTACATGAAATTCTGATCATCTAGCAGATGTGACATGTTATATTTGGATGCATGGATAAAAGGATATGTGCAAAGAAAAAAATGCACAAAAACAAAAAATGGGGAGCCTCGGAATCGAACCCAGGACCTCCTAGTGTGTGTGCTACGTGCTGACCAATCGGGCTAGTGTGTGTGTTCTGATGGAGATACTGTTAGGTGGAATATAACCTGAGTGCTCGAACTGTAATAAAAAACATTCTAATGGTGCACCGCTGCGGGGTGCGCCATTGCTATCTAAAAAAACATTCTAATGGCGCACCGCTGCGGGGTGCGCCATTAGTAAGCTTCCCCCCCCACACACACACACTAAATCCCCAATCTCTCTAATCTCTCCACTGCCTCATCGATCTCACCCGCTGCCCCCCCCCCCCGTGCTCGCCATCCCCGAGCCGAGCGCCGCCTCCCTCACCGCCTCCCTCGCCATTCCCGAGCCGAGCGCCCTTGACGTCCTCCCGCCCAAGCGCCCCCTCCCCCCGCGGCCCCGCCTGCGCCCTCGTCATGCTCGCCGTCCAACACCGCGCGGCCTGCCCAGGAGGACCACCGCCGTCTTCCTCTTCGACTACGAGGACCAGGATGAGCTCGGACGCCCAGGAGGACCGCCACCGCTCGACGCCCTCGACCGCGCGGCCTGCTCTAGAGGACCGCCACCGCTCGACGCCGAATTCGCGCCGCCTCGACTAGCTCCAGCTGCCCTGAGTCACCCTTGACCTCCCCAGTGAGCACCCGAGCCGCTTCCCCCTCTCCCCCCTCTTGATTTCCTTCTGATGTGTTCTAGGGTTGGGGGTTGGAGAAATTTGGACAAGGAAAGGGGGTTGGAGAATTTTTTTCTTTAAGTAGCTAGGCTCAATTAGTGAATTTTTCAGTGACTTTGGATTCATGCAACAATATGAAACATCCTTATCCCTGAATGGGTGCCCTGCGTCGCTGCTGGACGGGTGGTTGTGGTTCCTGAGAGTGCAAACAGCCACAGCTACATCTCCAAAAGAATCATGAACTGCAGGCAGCTCAGATTGGCCGTCCTAGAATAGCTCTGCTTTCCCCAAGCTAGTGTATCTTCAGGTTTTTTGTTTAGTCAGATGAATTTGGCCTTGCTTCAGCCTCTGGTGTGGCTCATATTACAGCGCCCACTCGATGTGCTGCTAGACACGGCATTTTTTTTGTTGATGTTGATGAAAGTTAGTGCAGATATACTAGATTCATTGATTGAGAGTAATCAGTTGGAAGTAGTTCGAATGCATCCCTTTTTTTCTTTAAATTGTTGTGTTCAATCCAATTTGAATGCAAACATTTTCCTGGTTTGTTTTAAAGTCATGAACTTGAATCTGCATTGTGTGCTCAGCCTCTGGTTGTATTCTTGTCACTCGTTTTGTCACCATGTTTCTCTCAGAAGTTTAAATCGTGTTAAACGAGGGAAGATATATAACAATTTGCTATCACTAACATCCAGCTTCAAATAAAGAGAACCGAAAACCAAAAAGTTTATCACCATCAACATAGAATCAAATAAAACTATCTATACCTAAGGAGATCAAACATTCTTCCACCCAGAAGTAGAACCATGTATCTTTTCTCTCTACAATTCTCATGCAACAATATGAAACTAATTCTTTAAGTAGTTAATGAGAACACTTGGTCCATATTCATTTGCAGTGAACATACATTTTCACTGTTCTTATAATATTTGCTTGATGTCAGATTATGCTATGAGGATATTAGTCTAAGCCCAGTCTTGGATGCATTGTTTTATCCTGCGGTGGTTAAACCGGTTCTGAAAATTATCTAGTTTGACCTGTACTTGTCCAGCTATCATAATCTATTCTTTGACCATGGCAGTAGCTGGCATTTTGTTATGATAATTTCAGTATATATCTTACTATCCTTTGCTGATCTCGTTGTATTTTCAATTCACAGGCAACTCTCCAACGAAGTCTCCTCCAGGTAATATATGTCTCATGCTTTCTAAAGAGTACTAGTATACTGACTAAACTAGCCACTTGCTATGCTTAGCTGCTCTGTTGTCTGAATCGTGACACTTTGCTAGCTGAAACTTGCCTGTCACACTGTCGCTGTATTGCTCAACTAAAAACACAAATATTTGTAGTTTTTGCCTGTCATAATGCAACTAAGCATACTAGTCTCAACTAAGCATACTAGTTTTTTGTAGTGAGACAGTAAGATAGTGAGACAGCAAGAAGGAAACTTCCCAGATTATGTAAAAAGAAAATACTTGGTTTGACAGCAAGTACCATGACATGAATCAAAAAACATATACGGTGGGAAAAATAAAATGGCAGAAACCTAGGAGGTTCAGAAATGCCATTACGAAGCGAGGTTGCTTGTTACTTTCCTAATATGTGCATCTCATTTATTTGTGTTTTTATTTGTAGCTGTATTGCTCAACTAAGCATACTAGTGTCAAATACACTGTTTTGCAGGTAATAGTGTCGCAATATTTGCCTGTCATACCAGCTGAAATTTGACAGTGTTTCCTAAAAACACTGTCACTGCCACTAAAAGCATGACAGTATAATTTCTAGTTTGTGTTTTTATTTGTTCACACTGTCGCTGTATTGCTCAACTAGATAATTAATGTTTATGAAGAAGAAGAATAAACTTGCTGCTGCTACTGTTATGCCTATATTCACGGCTGCTGCTGCTGTACTTGTGATGATGTTGTACTTGTTATGATGCTACTTGTGATCTTCTGAAATGACCCATTGGCGACTTCACTGCTGCTGCTGCTGTACTTGTGATGATGTTGTACTTGGGATAATGATTTTGCAGGTACCCCGAGAGGCCCTTGAGTTTGCCGGAATGTCGATTAACTTCCGTTCCGGCAAATTCGAGTACTCCATATGTCCTATTTTGAGCAAAGGTCATGCTGAATTTTTCCGTGAATTTTAGCATGACTTTGCTAAAAATAGGACATATGGGGTACTTGCGACTAATGCATGGGCCGGGGTATCTTAGTACTTAGTTAAGTAGGATCAACTGCCCCACCATTCTTGCTGCATTAAACCATAGGTGGCAATAGAGCCAAGTGATTAAGCCCAACTTAGAATTCTCCTTAGCATCGATAAACCCTAGATGATAAACCCAACATAGGTGGCAATAGAGCCAAGTGATTAGTGCCAAGTGATTAGGCCCAACCTATGATAAACCCAACATAGGTGGCAAATATGCTCAATGCTACAACCGGTGCTATGCGGAGTCTGCATGACAGTGTTCTTTCTTTGGAGAAGCGGCGTCTCAGAGAGAATGATCTGGCATACCCGGTTTTCATGGCCAAGGTGCCAGAGGGCAAGGGCTTTGTGGATGGCACCGTCGGGGGTACGATCGTCCTGCGGTTTGATGACATCTTTGCTATGTTTAACCTTCATCCGCTGCACTACACCTTCGTTCGGCTGTTTTCGCTGAGTATGGAGATGCGGATCATCAGAGACAAGACCCCGGACATCGTGATAGTCGACCCCTTCTACATGCATGCCAAGCTCTTGGGCAGCGCTGGGGACCGGCAAGTCGTGAGTTCACACTTCGAAGGCGTCATTCTGGCAAACCCAGATAAGGATAACTTCCTCGTGGCTTACTTTCCCGAGTAAGTCATCCCTTAACCGCCCCGTAACATATGATTTCTTCGATTTCGATCGTTCTTTTTTTGTTTCTAACATTCCGTGTTCTGTGCAGTGACACACATTGCACACACATCCACTTAAGCCCGAAATATTCCATGACCACGTATTTTGACCCGAACCGTGACTCCAAGATAGAATACAGAAATATCAAGAAAGTTCTTGATGATGTTCTCCCCGGCTACGCCAAATCTGGAGGCACCTTCACCAAGCCAGTTCGTAGGTACGGCAAGCACGTGTTCGCCCACAATACGATGTTCTCCTGCGTCAAGCAGCCGCCTGGCGGTCAGAAGGATGCCTACTACGCCCTCCATCACATGCCGACGATCGTACGGGACCATCATCACCTTCTGCTACCAGATAATCTCAAAGATTGGGCCACGAGCTTGTCGGCAATCCAGGACGCGGACATCAGAAAAGAATTCTTTCGCATCCAGTCGGAGTTTGCGGACATCATCCATCAAGATGTCCTTCATACCTCGGGGCAGTTCTACCTCAGATATCAACCGTCCAACAGTGAGATAGACACAACGCTACATATGCAGGCTGACAACGCCCACAATTTCATGACCATCACGGCAGACGGCGGCTTCATCCACGCTCCGGTCCCATGAGTCGAGTCGAAAGTAGTGATGCTATGTCTAGTTCTGAAACATTGATTGGCTCATGTTGTAATTAAACTTTAATGAATTGTATGTCTCTTTGCTTTGGATAGTCGTTCAACTTAGATGTAATCGATGCTATTTTTATTAGTAGGACCATGAATCGTGCTATTAATGTCTTGCTTTTCTTTTCCGATCCTTTTGTTGCATACTTATATATTGCTTATGTAATGTCTGTTGTTTGGCTTGTGCATAGAGATGCCGTCGTATGTCGTGTACAAGGGTAAGGTTCCCAGAGTCTACGATGACTGGGAGGAGTGTTGGAGACAGGTTCACTATTTCAGCGGTAACAGTTACAAAGGGTACACCACTAGGGCGGAGGCGGAATCTAGATACGCCCGCTATCTAGCGGGAGAGAGGAGGGAGCGTTGGAGGAATCGGATGAAGACCAGTTTCATCGCGATGATGCTCATCGTGATGACCACAGCTCTCTTCTGTGTGATGGTAGTTTAGATGATCGATATCGACTTGTAATGTGAAGACAAACTCGCTACTCTCGATCTCGAGACTTGTAATGTTTTATCTTTGTTCGGTCTTTTGAATTCGGAGAGTAATATGATGAATTGTATTCGGAGACTAATCTTCTATTGTATTCGATGAATCTGCTGTTGCTGCGTGCTGCTGTCTATATTCTGTCCAATAATATATTTTGTAACCTGTGCAAAAATCAGAAAAGTAAAAAAATAAAACCTAATATTCACACTAATGACGCATCACCTCAAAGTGCGCCATTAGTATGCCAAATGATACTAATGACGCATCACCACACAGTGCGCCATTAGTATGCCAAAAGATACTAATGGCGCATCACCCCACAGTGCGCCATTAGTATGCCAAAGCACATGGGTAAATATGGCCCCCTGAGAGGCATACTAATGGCGCACGGCGTGGTGCGCCATTAGTATACGAGATACTAATGGCGCACCAGTGGTGCGCCATTAGTAAAAAATACTAGTGGCGTGGTAGTAATGGCGCACCAGTACTGCGCCATTAGTAGGCAAAACTGGTGCGCCATTAGTAGGCCTTTTCCTAGTAGTGCGAGGAGCTACGGTCTTCTCACGGGTCATCTTGGGCCGGCGAAATCATGATAGTGGTGGGGCTGGTCAGCGTGGCGGCGACCACCCAGCTGGTACCTTTTTTCGTTCCGGGTCCACCTCTGTCTCAGAGGTGTTGTTGCATTCTCATTTGGTTGTTGCGGGGCGACCTTCGAAGCATGGTTGTTTCGACCACTTTCTCCTACGATGACGTAATCGGATGGATTACTAATTACAGCGTATAAATTATGCTTCGCATAACCAGGCATGAACGTCCCTTCATTGTCAAGGTTTATTCTCTCAACTATTTTTGCGCTCATGTTCCCATAAATTTTATTAATTAGAGCAAAACCAGCATATTCTCTTTTATTAGCATGTGCCTGCAATTTTTTTTCCATTATAGCCAACCAACATACTATCTTTTATTGGCACATGAAAGTTAACTCCGACAATAATTTGTGGAGTCCCTCGTTCTGCTCATGATTCACAAGACAACTTCCTTATTCTCACACAACCTCCTTATTTTCAGACAACTTAGGCACGTATAAAAACCGGTGTGATTTATATTAAATTCCAACATGGGACCTTTTCTATCATAATTGCAAGCTAGCTGAGTTGGTTTTATCCGTCAGCACAAAAGAAATACGTGGTAGGTCCAGTTTGGCCCACCTGGAGGATAACCAAAAAAATTGGGGAACTACTATGAAATGGATGGAACAAAATGCATACTATATTATTTTGTCTTTTCTTAGGGCAGCTGCGTGGGAGCTACGATAAGACGCTTGTTGCGACAAATAGCGCATGGGACACATAACAATTCGCGTCTGGGCCAGCCCACTGGCAGGCACCGAAATAATATGTGTTTGCAAGGCATGAGTAATAATCCAAAAAACCACGCGTTGAACGATTGAACACATGACCTTACCCGACCATGTGCCGCTAGCCAAGGCAACAGATGCCTACTGCTAAGCAATGGCCGATGCAAATAATTAAGAACATAGTCCAACGTCGGATTTAAAATATTTTTTGAACTTTTTTAAAATATAACTTGCTGAATATTCTTGGAAACTTGTTTTTTTAATTACGAACAATGTTTTTAATATTCCGTCCATTTTGCAAAAAAAAATGAACAAAATTTGAAACAACATCATTTTATGAAGACATGAACCTTTTATCAAAACAGAAACATTTTATTAAATTGGGACCAACTTTTAAAAACGGAACATTTTTTGAACATTCATAACCAAATTATAAAATATGTTTTCAAACGCAGACATTATTTTGAATCTGGGAACATTTTATGAAAACAATAGTATATTAAAAACCAATTATTTTTTTGAATATATGTTTTTTAAAGCCCCGACAATTTTTGAATATTTCTGAATTTGATAACAAAATCGGAAAGAGAAAATAAATTAATGTTCCAAACATTTTTTAAAATGGGAAGACAATATTTTAATTCAAGAAATATTCGAGAATTTGACAAAAAATCATGTTCAGAACTTTTTTGAAATTTTTTAATTACGAAATAAAGTAAAAGTAAAAATAAATTTGGACGAAAAAGCAAAGAGGGCCGGCCCAGTCTTGGGCGCCCGTGCGGACTCCAACTATCTACCGCGGAGGGCGAGAAATAAACTTTTCACGGCTACATGGGCAGGCAGATATGTGGGCTGGCTTTGCTCGTCCACAACGTGTACGGCCGAAGTATAAAATTCTGGATATGTGGGTCTCGCTATGGCTCTTAAAGCTCAGTTGCTCAACTCAAGGTATTTTTGGTTTAAAACCGAAAACCGCACTGATTTTTTGGTTAACCAAATTTTCGGTTTTCTGTTTTGAGCTCTTATTTTCGGTTTATGGATTTGGTAACCAAATTTGAAAAAACATGGAACGGTAGAAACCGAACTTTTGGTCTATACCGAATGGCCGGCCCTATATAATCACCAACATGAATCAAATTTAATTACCTGAGCGTGAGGCGGACAGATGGATCTGTGGCCTCGGCTGAGGGTGTCAGCTCCCTGTTGCTGGCCTGGAGCACGAAGGAGGGAAGCCACTGTGGATGAGGGGGCTGTCGGACGAGGACCCGGCGCACGAGGGCGGCCGCGGCGAGGGGACCGTGACGAGGGGTCGCGATGGAAGACAGGGACCCCACGAACGAGGAGAGGCCTCGGCGAGGAGGGCGGGCCGTGACGGAGGATGGGGACCCCGGCGGACGAGGCCTGCCACGGCAAGGGGTGCGGGTCGCGACGTAGGACGGGGATCCTAGCGGACGAGGGCTGCCATGATGAGGGAGGGGGTGACGGAGGACGTGGATCCTGAATGACGAGGGATGTCGCGGTGACAGGGGAGGGTGAGGGGGGATGGGAGGCCGCGGTGGAGGACGTCGGTGTCGTAGGGAGGGAGCGGGCCACGACAGAGGAGGACACATGTTGTGTTTTGATCCAGATGCGTTTTGGGGATGTGACCATCAATAATAGTGGCGGGTACTGGCACACGCCTGCCACGACAAATAGCAACGGCCTCCTGAACTGTGTATCGATCGAAAGGCAGGGAACCGACGGGAGTAGTTACGTGCGGGTACTGACCGAGTAGGGTTAAAGTTACTATGGCGGGCAGCACTTAGCACGCTAGTTCTATCTCGTGAATAAATAAATATATGATCTTGTGGCTGGCTTAGATAATTGCCAACCACTGCTAGCACTAGTTGCAGTGGCGGGCGTAGGTAATGACCCGCCACTAATCAGTTTCAGGACGTGGGCACACCCATGGGAGCATACTTGTGGCGGGCGGTAGTTTCCGCTCGCCACTGCTTTCTCATATTTAGTGGCGACTGTTGTTTGATACCCGCCACTGCTACTTTTTGAAATAAGCTGTAGCGGGTGCCACACTTCGCTCGCCACTCGTTTGGATTCACCTATAAGCCCTTTCCCAGTAGTGTACTTAAGGAAAAATTGTTCCCAGCTACAAACCTTTACACTTTGTGTATCCAAAACCTTGCTCTCTAATACAAGAGTAGCAACATGGTGCAGTTTGACCTACTCTCGTAATGATGGACAAATAGCAAATTTGTTAAAAGCATGTCTAGGGCACATCAAAGAAAATTAGAGGTAGTAGTACGAGGAGATCGAAAATTGTATCTATGAGCGTTGAGTAGATACTACTTTGGATATCAATAAGCAAGGTGTGTTGTGTTAATGAATCTGTAGAAGTTATATGAGTGTCAATACTACAAGATCCAAACTGGGCATCAATATTTTTGTGAATATAAAGAGCATTAATACCAAGAGATCCAAAACGAGCATCAATGTATTTGTGAATATAGAGGGCACTAATTAATACCAAGATATTTGAAATGAGCATTAACATATGTGACCACAGATTTGACATAAACTATACTTGTATCAAGGACCAAGGTGCATACTACATTTATGGAACCCCACTGCACACATTATAAATAAATCTCAACCTCACCTCCATCCATTCATCCATCCATCTCTGCCCCACACATTCTCCTATATCCAATTATCTCCACCACTCTTGGCTTTAGTATATTTGAAGGCATTCTAGCTACCCTTGGGACAAGGGCAACGCTGGCAGCCTCCATCATCTTCATGCTTCTTTCCATGATCGTCTCTGCTCAAGCCGCCGGCTCTAGTAGTGGCAAGCCTAAGGCAACCGACCTTATGGTGGATGCATGCAAGAACGCCTCGATTGACCACTACATCGCGACGGTCCCGCAAGAATTTTGTTTGTCGACTCTCCAGTCAGACAATCGGAGCACCGATGCTAAGGATCTCCATGATCTGGTGCTCATTGCCATCGACATCACCAAGGCTCGTGTCACTGCTGCTAGCGGCTTGGTGAAGAAATGTTGCAAAATGCCCAAAAGGGTACGGTGACGATGCGCGTCCTTACTTTCTGCGAGGTGGACTATGAACAAATGGCGAGCATCCTCAACGTATGTGATGCCATGATCAAGGGCTACCAAGGATACAAGGGCAATATGCGGTCCCATGAGCTGGCTCGTTGTGTGGCTGAGGTGTACAGCCCTGCAGCCTACTGCCAAACCGAGCTTAACGATGCGCCAAAGGAGGTGGCGCTGGTCAAGGAAAATGCCGAGCTGCAAATGCTAGTACACATGAGCGCTAACTTCCTAGAGCCACTATGAGTGCCAGAAGAGAAGTTGTTTTGACATTAAAGTTACTCTTATTTGAAATAATGATGATAACAATAATAATGTGATTTTATTAAGTCCGGCCGGTGAGTATTTATAAAATCTGATCCTTTTCATAAAATAAATAAATCTTATATTTACTAATTGGAGGCACCATACGAGTAACGACGTTAATCGTTGGTAACTAAGAAAACTAGCCATCCGATATTCAAATTAAGTATTTTTAACCGTCGGATGTGATGCCTCAAGGAGTCCTCGAATTTTGTCCCACCTTAAACCGTGCACAGCGGAAAAAAAATCTTATATTACTAATTAAAGGCACCAAAAAAGGGACACCTATAATGCACAAAGAGGGCAAAACCCACACGTACGAGAAAACAAGTCCTCAATACCCGCGATCCACACGTTTGAAAATTAAATTCCCATCTCAAAAGCACCCACACAAAATCCAATGTGTCTTCTCTCTTGAAAAGAAAAATTGGACACGTACCAATAGAAGTGCTTGAGGCCCATTAAAATAATAGTCTGCCCGTACAGACGTCTAAACAAAATATCCATGTCGAAAGCACACACACAAAAAATCACCGTCCTTCTCTCTTCAAACCGAAATAAGGACACGTACAAAGTAATTGAGCCCCGTTGAAAAAAGGTTGGCATCGCAGGTTTCTAAAATATAAAACCCACAGACATATTTCCTTGAAAAAAAAGGAAATGTACAAATAAATAATCATCAAGCCTCACGCTGAAAAAAAGAATCTAAACATAACTAAAAGAGAAATTTCAATCTCGCCATACCAAAAGACCAGTCAAGATAAAATAAATATGACTACCTATAAAGTCTCTGTAACGACTCCCTATACCACCACCACTAATGTCGTTAATTTCACAGATGAAATCTCCGTATTGTAATTCAGCTGGAAAATATGTAAAAAGTGTCACTGACAAAAAATATCTTATACGAACATAAACCTGTTAATAAATATAAATTAAAGGTTTTCATTGATTTTTTGCTAGGGGTTTCCAAGCTAGACTTTTGAGTTGTCCAAATAGTGGTGGGGCTGGTCAGCGTGGCGGCGACCACCTAGCTGGTACCTTTTTTTGTTCCGGGTCCACCTCTGTCTCAGAGGTGTGGTTGCATTCTCATTTGGTTGTTGCGGGGCGACCTTCGAAGCATGGTTGTTTCGACCACTTTCTCCTACGATGACGTAACCGGATGGATTACTAATTGCAGCGCATAAATTATGCTTCGCATAACCAGGCATGAACGTCCCTTCATTGTCAAGGTTTATTCTCTCAACTATTTTTGCGCTCATGTTCCCATAAATTTTATTAATTAGAGCAAAACCAGCATATTCTCTTTTATTAGCATGTGCCTGCAATTTTTTTTCCATTATAGCCAACCAACATACTATCTTTTATTGGCACATGAAAGTTAACTCCGACAATAATTTGTGGAGTCCCTCGTTCTGCTCATGATTCTCAAGACAACTTCCTTATTCTCACACAACCTCCTTATTTTCAGACAACTTAGGCACATATAAAAACCGGTGTGATTTATATTAAATTCCAACATGGGACCTTTTTTATCATAATTGCAAGCTAGCTGAGTTGGTTTTATCCGTCAGCACAATAGGGAAGGTCCATAGTTCAATCCCCTTGTGCCCTTTGTTTTTTGTTGCTCGTCCATCCGACGGAAAAATAAATACGTGGTAGGTCCAGTTTGGCCCACCTGGAGGATAACCAAAAAAATTGGGGAACTACTATGGAATGGATGGAACAAAATGCATACGTATATTATTTTGTCTTTTCTTAGGGCAGCTGCGTGGTAGCTACTATAAGACGCTTGTTGCGACAAATAGCGTGTAGGACACATAACAATTCGCGTCTGGGCCAGCCCACTGGCAGGCACCGAAATAATATGTGTTTGCAAGGCATGAGTAATAATCCAAAAAACCACGTGTTGAACGATTGAACACATGACCTTACCCGACCATGTGCCGCTAGCCAAGGCAACAAATGCCTACTGCTAAGGAATGGCCGACGCAAATAATTAAGAACATAGTCCAACGTCG
This sequence comes from Triticum urartu, assembly GCF_056163025.1. NCBI lineage: Eukaryota > Viridiplantae > Streptophyta > Magnoliopsida > Poales > Poaceae > Triticum > Triticum urartu. The sequence continues at coordinate 26,574,023 of NC_141879.1, forward strand.
GATTTAAAATATTTTTTGAACTTTTTTGAAATATAACTTGCTGAATATTCTTGGAAACTTGTTTTTTTAATTACGAACGATGTTTTTAATATTCCGTCCATTTTGCAAAAAAAACATGAACAAAATTTGAAACAACATCATTTTATGAAGACATGAACCTTTTATCAAAACAGAAACATTTTATTAAATTGCGGCCAACTTTTAAAAACGGAACATTTTTTGAACATTCAGAACCAAATTATAAAATATGTTTTGAAACGCAGACATTATTTTGAATCTGGGAACATTTTATGAAAACAATAGTATATTAAAAACCAATTTTTTTTTTGAATATATGTTTTTTAACGCCCCAACAATTTTTGAATATTTCTGAATTTGATAACAAAATCGGAAAGAGAAAATAAATTAATGTTCCATACATTTTTTAAAATGGGAAGACAATATTTTAATTCAAGAAATATTCGAGAATTTGACAAAAAATCATGTTCAGAACTTTTTTGAAATTTTTTAATTACGAAATAAAGTAAAAGTAATAATAAATTTGGACGAAAAAGCAAAGAGGGCCGGCCCAGTCTTGGGTGCCCGTGCGGACTCCAACTATCTACCGCAGAGGGCGAGAAATAGACTTTTGACGGCTACATGGGCAGGCAGATATGTGGGCTGGCTTTGCTCGTCCAAAACGTGTACGGCCGAAGTATAAAATTCTGGATATGTGGGTCTCGCTGTGGCTCTTAAAACTCAGTTGCTCAACTCAAGGTATTTTTGGTTTAAAACCGAAAACCGCACTGATTTTTTGGTTAACCAAATTTTCGGTTTTCTGTTTTGAGCTCTTATTTTCGGATTATGGATTTGGTAACCAAATTTGAAAAAACATGGAACGGTAGAAACCGAACTTTTGGTCTATACCGAATGGCCGGCCCTGTATAATCACCAACATGAATCAAATTTAATTACCTGAGCGTGAGGCGGACAGATGGATCTGTGGCCTCGGCTGAGGGTGTCAGCTCCCTGTTGCTGGCCTGGAGCACGAAGGAGGGAAGCCACTGTGGATGAGGGGGCTGTCGGACGAGGACCCGGCGCACGAGGGCGGCCGTGGAGAGGGGACCGTGACGAGGGGTCGCGACGGAAGACAGGGATCCCACGAACGAGGAGAAGCCTCGGCGAGGAGGGCGGGCCGTGACGGAGGATGGGGACCCCGGCGGACGAGGCCTGCCGCGGCAAGGGGTGCGGGTCGCGACGTAGGACGGGGATCCTAGCGGACGAGGGCTGCCACGACGAGGGAGGGGGTGACGGAGGACGTGGATCCTGAATGACGAGGGCTGTCGCGGTGACAGGGGAGGGTGAGGGGGGATGGGAGGCCGCGGTGGAGGACATCGGTGTCGTAGGGAGGGAGCGGGCCACGACAGAGGAGGACACATGTTGTGTTTTGATCCAGATGCGTTTTGGGGATGTGACCATCAATAATAGTGGCGGGTACTGGCACACGCCTGCCACGACAAATAGCAACGGCCTCCTCAACTGTATATCGATCGAAAGGCAGGGAACCGACGGGAGTAGCTACGTGCGGGTACTGACCGAGTAGGGTTAAAGTTACTATGGCGGGCAACACTTAGCACGCTAGTTCTATCTCGTGAATAAATAAATATATGATTTTGTGGCTGGCTTAGATAATTGCCCACCACTGCTAGCACTAGTTGCAGTGGCGGGCGTAGGTAATGACCCGCCACTAATCAGTTTCAGGACGTGGGCACACCCATGGGAGCATACTTGTGGCGGGCGGTAGTTTCCGCTCGCCACTGGCGACTGTTGTTTGATACCCGCCACTGCTACTTTTTGAAATAAGCTGTAGCGGGTGTCACACCTCGCTCGCCACTCGTTTGGATTCACCTATAAGCCCTTTCCCAGTAGTGCACTTAAGGAAAAATTGTTCCCAGCTACAAACCTTTACACTTTGTGTATCCAAAACCTTGCTCTCCAATACAAGAGTAGCAACATGGTGCAATTTGACCTACTCTCGTAATGATGGACAAATAGCAAATTTGTTAAAAGCATGTCTAGGGCACATCAAAGAAAATTAGAGGTAGTAGTACGAGGAGATCGAAAATTGTATTATGAGTGTTGAGTAGATACTACTTTGGATATCAATAAGCAAGGTGTGTTGTGTTAATGAATCTGTAGAAGTTATATGAGTGTCAATACTACAAGATCCAAACTGGGCATCAATATTTTTGTGAATATAAAGAGCATTAATACCAAGAGATCCAAAACAAGCATCAATGTATTTGTGAATATAGAGGGCACTAATTAATACCAAGATATTTGAAATGAGCATTAACATATGTGACCACAGATTTGACATAAACTATACTTGTATCAAGGACCAAGGTGCATACTACATTTATGGAACCCCACTGCACACATTATAAATAAATCTCAACCTCACCTCCATCCATTCATCCATCCATCTCTGCCCCACACATTCTCCTATATCCAATTATCTCCACCATTCTTGGCTTTAGTATATTTGAAGGCATTCTAGCTACCCTTGGGACAATGGCAACGCTGGCAGCCTCCATCATCTTCATGCTTCTTTCCATGATCGTCTCTGCTCAAGCCGCCGGCTCTAGTAGTGGCAAGCCTAAGGCAACCGACCTTATGGTGGATGGATGCAAGAACGCCTCGATTGACCACTACATCGCGACGGTCCCGCAAGAATTTTGTTTGTCGACTCTCCAGTCAGACAATCGGAGCACCAATGCTAAGGATCTCCATGATCTGGTGCTCATTACCATCGACATCACCAAGGCTCGTGTCACTGCTGCTAGCGGCATGGTGAAGAAAATGTTGCAAAATGCCCAAAAGGGTACGGTGACGATGCGCGTCCTTACTTTCTGCGAGGTGGACTATGAACAAATGGCGAGCATCCTCAACGTATGTGATGCCATGATCAAGGGCTACCAAGGATACAAGGGCAATATGCGGTCCCATGAGCTGGCTCGTTGTGTGGCTGAGGTGTACAGCCCCGCAGCCTACTGCCAAACCGAGCTTAACGATGCGCCAAAGGAGGTGGCGCTGGTCAAGGAAAATGCCGAGCTGCAAATGCTAGTACACATGAGCGCTAACTTCCTAGAGCCACTCGGAGTGCCAGAAGAGAAGTTGTTTTGACATTAAAGTTACTCTTATTTGAAATAATGATGATAACAATAATAATATGATTTTATTAAGTCCGGCCGGTCAGTATTTATAAAATCTGATCCTTTTCACAAAATAAATAAATCTTATATTTACTAATTGGAGGCACCATACGAGTAACGACGTTAATCTTTGGTAACTAAGAAAACTAGCCATCTGGTATTCAGATTAAGTATTTTTAACCGTCGGATGTGATGCCTCAAGGAGTCCTCGAATTTTGTCCCACCTTAAACCGTGCACAGCGGAAAAAAAATCTTATATTACTAATTAAACACACCAAAAAAAGGGACACCTATAATGCACAAAGAGGGCAAAACCCAGAGAAAACAAGTCCTCAATACCCGCGATCCACACGTTTGAAAATTAAATTCCCATCTCAAAAGCACCCACACAAAATCCAATGTGTCTTCTCTCTTGAAAAGAAAAATTGGACACGTACCAATAGAAGTGCTTGAGGCCCATTAAAATAATAGTCTGCCCGTACAGACGTCTAAACAAAATATCCATGTCGAAAGCACACACAAAAAAAATCACCGTCCTTCTCTCTTCAAACCGAAATAAGGACACGTAGAAAGTAATTGAGCCCCGTTGAAAAAAGGTTGGCATCGCAGGTTTCTAAAATATAAAACCCACACACATGTTTCCTTGAAAAAAAAGGAAATGTACAAATAAATAATCATCAAGCCTCACGCTGAAAAAAAGAATCTGAACATAACTGAAAGAGAAATTTCAATCTCGCCATACCAAAAGACCAGTCAAGATAAAATAAATATGACTACCTATAAAGTCTCTGTAACGACTCCCTATACCACCACCACTAATGTCGTTAATTTCACAGATGAAATCTCCGTATTGTAATTCAGCTGGAAAATATGTAAAAAGTGTCACTGACAAAAAATATCTTATACGAACATAAACCTTTTAATAAATATAAATTAAAGGTTTTCATTGATTTTTTGCTAGGGGTTTCCAAGCTTGACTTTTGAGTTGTCCAAATAGGGGTATTTCATAATCACCTACATTAATTTTCTATTTATATACACTTATTTTCTTCAATTATTAGGAAATGCTATACTGATTAATTTCATACCAGAAAGATAAATATAGCTCTTTTTTTTATGTTAAGCTACGAACATTGCCCAATGCATTAGGAAGAAATACGTATTATATAGATGAAAAATTAGCATTTTAGTTGTGGTAATACATATCCGCCGTCATCGACAAAGAATATGACCTTAGATAATGGAGTCCAAACCAAAGGACGAGCATATCCATCTAAGTGGTATTCACTGGAATTATAATTCTACAGCACTTGGTACGTATCTAATAATTTATTTTAGGCAATATCTTTTTTCCTATATATAACATCTATAAAAAAATATGCTAGCCCATGCCGCATATGCCTCTCAGGATTAAAATTTTGTTGAGCAGTGACTGTGTGTATGCATGTTTCCCCTAATTTTTCTTGATCTGTGTTATATAATATGCCATGAGGATCAATTCACAAATCTTATTGTTTAGGTCAGGAAGATGTGTATCCGGCCATATGGATCAAATTATTTTGTACTTTCTCCATTGGTCCATCCTTTAGTAGGTGTCCTGAAATTAACAAAGAGGTGTACTTGCCACAATGATAGGAAGGATTTTTTTATTGTGAAAGAATGATATGAACGATTCATTCAGCTCAAATATGGAAGTTTGCGCAACATAAATTGAAAATGTATGCACTCTGTCCAATCATGAAGCCTAAAATTACATCTGTTTATTTTGTGTTATCATTGTTTGAATAACAAATCGTTCATTCGTTAGTATGATATCCAAATTTTATATCTTTCATTTTAAGTGTTACTATAATTATGGTCATAATTATGCACCCCAGTAATATCTAGACCGTACAGATGTACGGGATAATGACTAGTAACAATAATATTGTTTATGGCACTCATTTTGTTTTATACTACTCTCGTCATACCTAAATATAAGTCGTCTTGGTAGGATAGCAGTATACATGATACACACCGCCACGTACATTCGGCTGCTGCCGAGGCTCCTGTAGGCACCATGCAAAAAAAAAAGAGGCCCCTGCAGGCTGTAGACAAGCAGCACACGTACGCATGAGCCCATCAACAACTAACACGGACGCATCCAACCCCCTCGTCTCTCATAGTCTCATCTCTCTAAAAAAAGATCCCTTGGAGCAGAGTAAGCTCTTGCCTATCAATAAATGATACACAAATTTTGCATACTCGTGGAAAAAGGAGGAAGCTCTTCACATCTTATGGTGCCTCGCTTCTTCCCTAGCTTACTAGTATGGAGATGTACGTTGGATGGATGTGATGTGCATGCTAACTAGAAATGCATAATCAGAAACAAACATACGCGTCAATCCATATCAGCGTCTCTCGTCTCTCTCGTAAAAAAAACCGCTCGGCCGGCGACGGCGACCTGGATGGTCTCTCGTCTCTCGTCTCTCCCATGTGATTTGCTTCGGAGCACCTATATCCATCAAGTGACAGGAGCCCCTCGTACCCCTCGGGTCGCCCCCATGGGCGACCAGGGAGAAACCCTAGCCGCCGGCGCCCGGACTCCCCCGCATCTCCTCCATCCTCGCCGCCGCCAGTAGCGCCATCGGGCGAAGCCAGGCCGGCAGGGGCGGCGGCGGGGCTCCCTTCCCCTTCCCCCGAATGGGCTGGCGCGGGACGGCCAATCGAGAGGAGGCGCCGTACTTTTGCGGGGTGCGGCGGCGCTGCAGCTGGATCCTGGCCGCGACGTGCACTGCGCGCCGGCGGTTGGGGTTCGTGCTCGCGGCGTGATGCGGCCGCTGGATCTGGTGGTTGCGTGTGCCGTCGGTCTCAGGTCCGTTTCTTCGGGATCCGGTGCCTGATCGCCGTCGGCCGGCACAGGATGGTGGCTTTCATCGCTGACCAGGTCGGGTCTTCCTTGATCCGGTGCCTGGGTGGATCTACGCCGGAGGTGTTGAGCCTTATGGTGCTTCCCTCTCTGGAGTTTTCGGGTCTTGGCTGCTGCCAGATCCAAAGCAGATGGAGATTGGTGGTACAGGAAGAGGACCGGAGGAAACTTTGGTCGGCTAGCTCGGCCCGGCATCGGCGACGGCTTTGATGTCGTTACCCATCTTGATGGCGAAGTCGAGGTCCCTCCTATCCACCTCCGTCCCGTTCCCGGACGAAAGTCCAAAATCCGTCTTGGATTGGACGGCGGCGGCGCCCTTTGCGTCGTAACCTTCATGGAGGCGCCGTCTTGGGAGACTTGGGCGTTCGGGGGAGTTGCTATGGGTGAACGGCTTCGTGTGTCAATTCCAGCAGCGGCAATGGTGTGGTGGTTGGCAGGAGGAGCGGCGTTCTAACCGCGTCAGATGCGTCTGGTAAGAGATGTCAAGTCATGCCTGGCCGACAGGTGCTACGCTGAGTCATGCCTAGTCGGCAGGTGCTACGCACGACAGATCTTTCAGAGTGTCCGCGTCGGGATGGACGAGCGCAGAGCGGTGGAGCTGTCTGGCGTCGTGGTGGCGTCGACGGTAGCTAGACCGTGCAAGGTAGATGCAACAGTACAGCTCTGAAGATGGTTTGGTGGCAGGTGGCTGCGGCGGCCTCATACCCGGCAGGCGTCCTGGTTGAGGAGTGCGCCGGACTGGTAGGTACCCCATACCCGGCAGGCGTCCTGGTTGGGACCTCAGGTCTTAGATATTTAGGTTTGGCTACGATGTCTGTTTGGTATTAGGCCCAGACTATCAGCGCCCCTTTATCGATTGGATACGTGTAGCGACAGTTGTTGCTGAGAAAGTGGATTTAGTCTTGCTGTTGTATGTCTTTATAAGGTCTTGTGAGAATAATTAATAAAGTGGCCGTATGCATCGCCCAGATGCAGAGGCCGGGGGTCATCCTCCTTTTCTAAAAAAAAATATCCATCAAGTGACTCAAAAAATAAAACGTTTCAGCCTATTATATCCGAGCCATACAATGCGAATCCCATGACTGTCGTCCTCTTACTATTCATTTTAACTTTTTGCGCCTCCTCCTCTTCTCCACACAATCCCAACCCTTACATACAGCCGACCAGACCGCCCGCTCCCGCTACCAACGGGCTGCAGCGGGCGGCGTTCCCGCGCGTGGCTTCCAAACCCACCCTTCTAGGGCATCACTAGGCATCAGACTACTGCTGCTTTGCATTTATCAGACTAGCCAATTGCCGTAGGATTGAGTTAGTCTCCAGCGTACGATGAGGCCTAGTAAAAGGAGCGTCCGGCTAGTTAGCATGGATAATTGTGATTTATTTCCATAACTACAAGTACCTTAAACTACGGCCAATTAAATGCAAGATTCCATCCGCTGTTGGCTTAGACGTTAGGCAGTTTGCTTCTTTATTTAGCAACTTTGATTCCCGTATTTTCTAAAATTGCTTCCAAACAATATTTTTTCCTTCAAAATAAAATTGCTTCGAAAGTGAGGTTTCTCAGCCATGCGGACATGTAGAATCTTTTTCCGGTGTGATGCTTTGTTTTCTTTGGAGCAATAGATTTATTTCACGGTGAATTAAACGTGCTTCCACCTACCGATGAATCTGCGTCGATGGACAAAATCAACGTTCTACAGTTTAATAGAATTTTGTTTCTTACACAGTAGAACATTTTGCTTCGAAACATCAAAATCTCGTTTCCAGCAAATAAATAATTGCTTCTAAAAAATTGGACCTTTACTATAAAAAAAATAACCATCATCATATGTACACATATTTCAAGCACATTAGGACGCATATCGAAACAGTCCAAATGTTCACAATTTGCATCCATTGATTGAAAGTAATGCTTCCAAATACAAATTATGCTTCCTATCCCATGGTTCCCCGCAATGCTCCATCCAACCCTGTCTGACCTAGTCCATTTCTCCCACAAATATGCGGGTGTCAATGTCGGCAAGCGTCGACGCCATTGAGGGGCCTACGATCTCGGCCTGTGCCCACCGGGGGTGAGTATTTTTTTTTTAGATTACCAAGGGTGAGCTAGGCTACCTAATTTGCTTCAAACAGATCTCACGTTGTGCACCGTGCCTTGTATCAACCATCATGTTATTCTCACTGTCGATAGGCATGTTCTTCTTTGTTGTTGACCCTGCAATAATTTAAAAAGAAATGAGTTGTTTTGCTTGAATTCAAACACAACAACTACAAAACATTACAAAGAATGCAAAGGAAGCAAGTTGAACACAGCATAGATGCGCATCTATGAAACATACGGAGCAATCTATACACGGTGAAGAAGTACAACTATGTTACGCATGTATGGAGCGAATTGTATGCCGGGAAGAAGCACAAATATGATACGTACGAAGCATGGAAATTTGAAAGCATATACCCGTACAATCTCAGTGTAGCATCTGCATGGACACAACGAATACTGTGAAAAAACTCAGCCAAAAGGGACGTGTGCTTATTCTCATGGTTTTGATCATGCGGCCACCTCTAGTGATCCTCCGGCTGCATGGTTAGGCAACAACACCAGCGGACACCCGGTTGGAGATGGCCACGGCGCCGCCTACGGAGAGGTGGCGCTCCAACAAGGTGGACGGGAGGGAAGTGGCCGTGCTACTCTAGGAGAGGAGGATGCAGGCGCGTGCGAGGCCATGGGACAAGGGGATCTGCGCGGTGCGAGCGAGGTGGAAGAGCTCCAGGTGGTGCCTGCGATTGGCAGCGATTGGAATCAGGAGGGATACGGGAAGAGTGATTAGGGAGATGTCAATGGCGGGGTTTATGGGTGGTTTGTTTTTGGACGAGGGGGTGTTCTTTCCTTCTTCTTTTTTTAACATATAATATTGGCACAATTTGTGACCGCCCGATACCAACTGAATCAAGGGCAGTCCATTGGTCTGACGTTGGTCTCTTATCAGCCTACAGATAGGAAGTGTTTCCCACCCTTCTAAACCTCATCGGCCACAAGATTTTCTTGGCTAGCCTGCGTCCTACCACCTGAACCAGTCAACCATCAGACTACTCGATCGACGATGTCACTGCCATGTCATCTCTGGATGTAGGCCGAGAACTGGTCGGTGTCCCCGCACCACCGTGTTCGGCCTCGGGGATACGCGCATAATAGATGGACACAATTGAAAATTTCAGTTGCCTGCGATATAGCAAATGCGACTTTGTTTTCATTTGTTATAGATGTGACGACAACTTTGGTTGTCGTGCTTTTAGATTCCATATCCCAGTATATAGATATAAGCGACGTGTCCTCGTTTACTTACTGTTACAGGTTGTTCTTCTTTGATTGCTCTAGAGTTGCTTCAGTTCTTCACATATGTTTTTCTTTGCCAATAAGATTCAGTTTGAAACTAATTGCACCCCCTCGATGCGCGCGCGCGCGCACACACACACACACACATTTGATATAAGAAAACATGGACACCGTACATAACTTGTTTTTCTCTTTGTGATTTGTCTCAACAAATGAATTCGATTGCATACATGCCTTTATAAACACAAGCAACCAAACATGCTCAAGCCGCTAATGGCTTGATCCACACTATACACATGTGCACAAGCTTGAGTCATTCCCAAGTGTGCAGAAAACTAGGAGCTTCCTCACAAGATCACACTTGACGCATGCCTCGTCTACTTATATTTGTTTCTCTTAGCTGCTACTATCTACGGAGCTCTAGGTATGCCAGGACTGGGCCTATATGGTTGAGTGTCTCGTGCACGAAACAAGGCTCCCAATTTCCAACCGATTAAGGCTTTACTCGGAGGAAGGTCTTATTTGACTAGGGGAGCTCCTATTCAGCGCTTCAGGCACCATGGAAGCTCCCTGGCGCCCTCCCTGGCGCCCACGCGCCAACGCTGCTGGGCTGGCCAATGTAGATTTCGCATTTTACTCCCCCCAGGTTTGCTAAAAGGAAAAAATATCGCAAAAACGAAAAGTCGGTGGACAAAGTCCATCGACTTGAAACAAAGTAAATGAATGAAAAAAGTTCGTCGAACTTGAAAAAATGTTTGTGCATTTTCAAAAAATAAAATTGTTCAATTAGAAAAAAGTGTGCGAAATGAAAAAAAGTTCATCCAATTTGAAAAGGTTCACCGATTCTTTTTAAAAAAATGTCGATTTTGAATCGGAAGTTCATACATTTGAAAAAAATCATCAAATTTGAAAAAAGGGCATTCAAATTTAAAAAGGTTTATCAACTTGACAAAAAAGTTCTTCGAATTTTAAATTTTTTGTGCATTTCAATTTTTTTTAAGAAAAGGTAAAAGGATAAAATGTGAAAGAAAAGGACAGCAAAAAAAAGAAAAAACTGGTCCAGAAAAACCAACAACGGAATAGAAAAAAGGCTGGAGAAAGTATAAAAGAAGAAAAGGACAAATATTTTGTTTTTTCAGGGGAGGAAATATACTATCACAACGTGCGCTTTGCCTGGGTGGTTAAAGTTAAGGTGGACGTCGCGGGTTCGAATCTCAATATTTTTTTTTTAGAAATAGGTTCGAATCTCAGCCGCGCACATGTTTTGCGTATTAAAAAACAGAAGAAGAAAAAGTGAACGGGCCGGCCCAACACGGCTGTAGGGGTGTGCGCCGGTTTGCAAAATGGCCTATAACCAATGCTTGAAGCGCTAAATAGGAAATGATAGATCGACCAAACGCACAAGGGCCATTTATGGGATGGCCCACCTAGCGATCGTTTCTCCTCCTCCCGACATTTTCCTTGGTCCAAATCCTGCGAGCGGTATTCAATTCGGTTTCCATCTAAGAAACCATATCTGACCGAGGCGGGTGATCTATCCATTCGTTCTCTTCATCCTTGTTGTTAGCTTTTTTCTGTGCATGCACTTGTTCATGTCAGATATGTTGCTTTTTGTAGACCTTCTTGCCAACATCAACTGTTGTTGGAGTGATACAACCATGTTTTTTCGGATGCCACCAACCGGGACCAAAGGCCCTCCTGCCTGGGCTCGGCGCACAGACCACGTGGAGGCCCATCTGTCCCGGTTCTGGTTTGAACCGGGACTAAAGGGTCAGGGCATTAGTAACGACCCTTTAGTCCCGGTTCAGGAACCGGGACAAAAGGCCCTTACGAACCGGGACAATAGGCCCATTTTCTACTAGTGTACACACTTATTTGCATGCTCCGTGTAATAGATAGACAACAGGGAAAACTAACTCAAGCAAACATGGAATGTCCAAAATATTTCATATTTTTGTCGAGAACGGCTTAGTGTGCTAATTTTTTTATGGTGAACTGATCTTGAAAAAAGAACGTGTTTTTTACATGCAGTTGGCTAACTAAGGTTGTGACTTGGGGTCGTATAGCAAGCAAGCCACTCTGGCAGCATGCACCTCAGGAAGAAGGGTGGCCACTGAATTAGATGGTGCCCGTGATAGAGAGGACATGCGTGTAGAGAGGAAAGGACGGCTGCTGGACATAAGGAACAACAACATGAAAATTAGATCAGATTAAGTAGCTTGATCGTTTTTGCTTGTACATATTGTAGGCTCAATCGAATTATTTAGGTATTCCTTGATCAAAGCAATGGTCTGTAAGATACATGAGGGATTCAATCAAGTAATGGTTTATTGGGTGCATTGTGATATCTTGGATCAGTGTACGCATGCATATACTTGATTCGCTAGGACTGCTTCAGCAATCAGCGACTCAACACTTGAACGTCAGCTGGCACATGTATTCTACCGTCGCCGTCGATGCCGAGCACCCGACGTCAGCTGGCATGTGTATTGTACCATAGCCGTCGAAGCCGAGAACCCGACGTCAGCTGGCACATGTATTCTACCATTGCCGTCGACGTCGAGCGCCCACACGGCAATGCCTCATATGCTGATGAATATACAACTCTGTGTATTTATATGTCAACACGCAGCTCTTACCTCTGTCCTTGAAGCTAGTTTGCATGGAACATGGATACAAGTTCTTATAAGGGCTGTGTCCAGCACGTGCGCAGGATCGGCGAGAGCGACATCTTTTTTCTTCGTCCGGTTGTCAATAATCTGCTAGCTGTATTAATTATTGGTGGACCATAGAAGAGTCCAGCAACAAATAGTCTCGTACGTGGGATAATTGGCAAGGACAATTCTACTAATTTTTAGGATTAACGTAAGAGCTCATATGATGCCTCCACTTAGTAAATATAAAATTGTTGAGAGAACCTGCACTAGTGAAAGTATAAACCCTAGACCTTGTTACGAAGCATTGCAACACCGTTTTTGCTCACTTTTGTTACTTGCTACCTTTCTATTTTTATATTTTCAGATTACAAAAACCTATATCTACCATTCATATTACGCTTGTATCACCATCTCTTCCCCGAACTAGTGCACCTATGCAATTTATCATTGTATTGGGTGTGTTGGGGACACAAGAGACTCTTCGTTATTTGGTTGAAGTTTGAGAGAGACCATCTTCATCCTACGCCTCCCACGGATTGATAAACCTTAGGTCATCCACCAGGTCCTACAAAACTCTGTGGTTGGAGGCCCAACACGAGTCTACAAGAAGAAGGTTGCGTAGTAGACATCAACCACAGAAAGCGCTCTTCTTCGAAGGGGTCTTTAGGGATGATGTAGTCCTCGGTGCCTCGTCTTCCTCGGACTCCGGCATGTAGTTGTCGTCGGCCCCTTCAAAGAGGTCATCGGGATCTACGTCCTCGAGATTTCCTTCGGGGCCGCCATTCCGTACTGGGGAGGCTTGAAAGTTTTCTTCAGTGTTATCGGCGTCACCGGCTATTGCATCACCGTTATTTGTGGTGGCATTGTTTCCGCTGGGATCCCCATTGGTACCCCTTCTACGTCTTCGCCGACGTCTTGGAGGGGATTTGGGAGTGTCGACCATATAGACATCATAGGTTGATGTTGTAGTCCACTTGACAGTGTTTATTAAAGGATTGTCTTCCGTGGGGGCATCAGCATCTTCATCCATGTTCGTGGCCTCAGCGTAGTCTAGCATGTCGGTTAGGTCATCGACCGTGGCAACTAGGTAGGTGGTGGGTGGGATGTAAATTTCTCGGTCATCGGCTTTTAGTCTAATCTTGTCGTAAACCGAAGTCTTGCCGTATGAGATTGACATGCTCTAGATACGATTAAGCATCTCATTCAGGTGAGATAGTTCATCAGAATCCATGGCCTGGCTATAAGCGGGGTTGACTCGAAGTATGCCCAACATATAATTCGGCGTATTTTTGACGTGGAGGGGATCCAAGAGAGATTTTAGATCCAATGTCAGGGTCGGCTCCAAATACGACGTAGCTTCTGAGATAGGGGCTGGACTTGAGTCCATGCTGGGCGACGAGGGGAGATTGCGCGGAGTCGTTATGTCAGGGTTCACCCGAGGACGCCAAGGAGCCTGGTCCGACGTCCTCGAAGGATATTGGTTCGGGAGACGAGCCTCTGGTGCCGGCAAATCCTCAACCCGGCTGGACGTCCAGCCTGACAGGATGAGTTAGTCACGGAGATCTATGGTGTACTCGAGGCCTCCAAAGGTCATGATCTTTTTGTAAGAAGTATAGGGAGAGATAATTGATGTATTCATCAAACATGGTTTCCACAGCAATGGGCGACAGAGCGACACTACGGTGATCACGACGGTGATGCTGTACACAGTCATCATGTAGAAGATGCCGGACATGATGATGAGGAAGATGCCGGAGCAGACGAAGGGCATGATCATGAAGATGAAGATGCCGGCGGAGCAGACGACGATGGACCATAGATGGGCTGGGTGCAGGACCCTCATATTCAAGAGCTGCTTCTCAAGCAGACGGATAATGCAAGAGCTGCCGCCCGAGAGAAAGCCAAGCTAGATTAACTGGAGATAGACGCGGTTACTCCATTGTATGAAGGATGCAGGCCCGAGGATACCCGCCTAAAAGTAACGCTCATGGCCCTGGAGATGAAGGTAAAACACAAAATGACCGACGCATGCTTCGAGGAGAACATGACATTCTGGCACGAACGTCTTCCCAAGGGGAACAAGTGCCCTACCAGTTTCGAGGAGGCGAAGAAAATCGTGTGTTCTCTGGATTTACCGCACGTGAAATACCATGTGTGCATGAACAATTGCATCATTTATCGGGACGAACACGTGGAGTCTACCATATGTCCGGTGTGCGGCGTCACTCGATACAAGAAGAGGAAGAAAGCTCGTCGAAAAGTGGTGTGATACTTTCCGATCACTCCTCGTCTGCAGCAGTATTTCGCGGACCATAAGGTAGCAAAGCTCCTGCGTTGGCACGCGAATAGGGAGGAGAAGAAGCGAGAAGATGACGCAAATGATCCGGAGATAAATAAAAAAGACAAGATGCTGAGTCACCCTAAGGATGGGAGCCAGTGGAAAGCATTGAACTTCGAACACCCAGACTTTGGGAAGAATCCAAGGAACATCGTGCTGGGCGCGAGCACCGATGGAGTCAATCCGTTTGGCAGCCAGAGAAGCACACATAGCACCTGGCCTGTGTTTGTGTGGATGTACAACCTTCCCCCCTGGTTGTGCATGAAGAGGAAGTACATTCACATGAGTATGCTAATTGAAGGGCAGAAACAACCAGGGAACGACATCAATCTGTATCTGGGGCTGCTGAAAGAGGAGCTAGACATGCTGTGGAAAACGCCAGCCAATACGTGGGACGCCGCAGAGAAAGAATATTTCCCTATGAGAGCCGCACTGCTCACGACGGTGCACGACTATCTCGGTTACGGATATCTCGTGGGGCCGGTGGTCCACGGATTTTCTGGATGCGTCAGGTGCATGGATGACACAACGTATCGCCAGCTAGATAGAGATCCCGGATCTTCGAAAACCGTGTTCATGGGACATCGAAGGTGGCTTCGCGACGATGACCCGTGGAGGAAACGCAAGGATCTGTTCGATGGTGAAACCGAACCCCGAAGACGCCCGCGTACGAGGAGCGGCAAGGAAATAGACCAGCTGTTGAAAAATTGGAAAGATTGCCCACTGCCGGGAAAGAAGCAAAAGGCGCCAGAGCCGGGAAAGAAGCGAAAGGCGCCAGAGCCGCTGCTGAAGGTATGGAATACGAGGTCTGTTTTCTGGGACTTGCTGTACTGGAAGATCCACCGTGTGCCTCACAGCCTTGATCTCATGCATATCACGAAGAACGTGTGCGAGAGTCTGCTTGGTACCCTGCTCAACATGCCAGAGAGGACCAAAGATGGGCCGAAAGCAAGGGCAGACTTGAAATCAATGGGCATCAGGGAGGAGCTTCACGCTAATGATGATGATGATGATGATGAGGCAAAGCAGGACACGAAAAGTCGTCACAAAGGCAAAAAGGCCAAGAAGACCGGAAATGACTACCCTCCCGCATGCTTCACTCTAAGTCAGGAGGAGATAGAGCAGTTTTTCACCTGCCTCGTAGGAGTAAAACTTCCTTACGGTTACGCAGGGAAGATAAGCAGATACCTAGACCCAGCGAAGCAGAAGTTCAGCGGGATGAAGTCTCACGACTGTCACGTGCTGATGACGCAGATACTTCCAGTTGCAATCCGTGGGATCATGGACGCGCACGTCCGTGAAACGCTATTTGGCCTATGCAACTTTTTCGACGTCATCTCTCGTAAGTCGGTTGGCGTGAGGCAACTCAGAAGGCTACAGGAAGAGATCGTGGTGATACTATGCGAGCTTGAGATGTACTTCCCGCCCGCATTCTTCGACATTATGGTGCATCTGCTGGTCCATATCGTGGAGGATATCATCCAACTCGGGCCGACGTTCCTGCACAGCATGATGCCATTCGAAAGGATGAATGGTGTCATCAAAGGATACGTTCGCAACATGTCACGTCCAGAGGGAAGCATAGCCAGGGGCTTTCTGACTGAAGAGTACATCTCCTACTACACGAATTATCTACGCATCGAGGACCCCGTTGGTCTGCCCGTCAACAGGCACCTCGGCAGGCTCGCTGGATGGGGTCACCGTGAGGGTCGCCGCGAAATGCATGTCGACTTCGAGGGTCGACTCGCCGACTTTGAAAGAGCAAACCTAGTTGCGCTACAACACATAGACGTGGTCGATCCTTGGGTGGTAGAGCACAAAACCTTTATTCAGAAGACGTACAATGACCAAGGCCAACAGAGGATGGATGGAGATATAATCAAAGAGCACAACTCATGTTTCACGTGTTGGTTCAAGCAGAAGCTTCTGTCGTACCCTTTACATGAGGATTCTTCCGCGGAAGAACAACTCATATTCGCCTTGTCACAGGGCGCCGAGCACAACCTGATGACCTATGAGGCGTACGATATCAATGGCTACACATTATACACCGAGGACAAGGACATGAAGAGCGATGGTTATCAGAACTCCGGGGTAACGATGGAATCCTACACCAGTAACGACAAGGACAGATACTACGGAAGGATTGAGGAGATCTGGGAGCTGAGCTACGCTGGAGAGAAGGTCCCGATGTTCCGTGTCAGATGGGCCTAGAGCGTCCTACAAGAAGACCGGTATTTCACCACCATGATTATATCCGAAGCCAAATCCAAGACCGCGGGCGCAAACGTCACCGCGAAAAATGAGCCATGGGTACTGGCCTCCCAAGTGGACCAGTGCTTCTTCATTACCGACCCGTCAAAGCCCAGTCGTGTTGTCGTGAGCAGAGGCAAAAGGAAGATCATCGGAATGGATGGAGTAGCCAATGAGCAAGACTTCGACAAGTACGGCGACCCGAAGATCGAACATGACGATGACGATGAAGTAGCAGCATACACCACAAGAAGAAGCAGGACCACCCTACCTAAGGGACGTCCGTTCCACAGAAGAACTCCATTTGCGAAAAAGAAGGGCAAGAAGATTGTGAACAGATAGCTAGCTAAGATCGATTGTATTTAAATTATAGCCTTCATTTCTCGATTGTATTTCATGGGCACTTTAATTTTGAACTCATGAATATTTTTTAAATTTCATGGACACTCGATCTCGATCCCCCTCCACCTCGATCGCTATCCTACCTCGCCAGATCCGGTCCCCCTCGCCGCCGAGCACCCCCCGCACCCTCTCGCACCCTCCCTGGCCCGCTCCACCGTCACAAATGAATGCAACTAAAATTGCAAAAAATAAACAAATTTGATTATATTTTCAAATAACAAATTTGATGATATTTTCAAATAATAAATTTGATGATATTTTTTCATATTCATAAATATTTTCAAATAACAAATTTGATGATATTTTTTAAAAAATTATTACTGTTTTTATAAAAAATATTACTGTTATGATTTAAACAAGTTTGAACATATTTAAACACAAATAAATATCAAACAACATTTTAAATGTTGTTGACATGGCAACAAACTGCATATTATTTTTCTACATGAAATTCTGATCATCTAGCAGATGTGACATGTTATATTTGGATGCATGGATAAAAGGATATGTGCAAAGAAAAAAATGCACAAAAACAAAAAATGGGGAGCCTGGGAATCGAACCCAGGACCTCCTAGTGTGTGTGCTACGTGCTGACCAATCGGGCTAGTGTGTGTGTTCTGATGGAGATACTGTTAGGTGGAATATAACCTGAGTGCTCGAACTGTAATAAAAAAACATTCTAATGGTGCACCGCTGCGGGGTGCGCCATTGCTATCTAAAAAAACATTCTAATGGCGCACCGCTGCGGGGTGCGCCATTAGTAAGCTTCCCCCCCCCCCACACACACACACTAAATCCCCAATCTCTCTAATCTCTCCACTGCCTCATCGATCTCACCCGCTGCCCCCCCCCCCCCCCCGTGCTCGCCGTCCCCGAGCCGAGCGCCGCCTCCCTCACCGCCTCCCTCGCCATTCCCGAGCTGAGCGCCCTTGACGTCCTCCCGCCCAAGCGCCCCCTCCCCCCGCGGCCCCGCCTGCGCCCTCGTCATGCTCGCCGTCCAACACCGTGCGGCCTGCCCAGGAGGACCACCGCCGTCTTCCTCTTCGACTACGAGGACCAGGATGAGCTCGGACGCCCAGGAGGACCGCCACCGCTCGACGCCCTCGACCGCGCGGCCTGCTCTAGAGGACCGCCACCGCTCGACGCCGAATTCGCGCCGCCTCGACTAGCTCCAGCTGCCCTGAGTCACCCTTGACCTCCCCAGTGAGCACCCGAGCCGCTTCCCCCTCTCCCCCCTCTTGATTTCCTTCTGATGTGTTCTAGGGTTGGGGGTTGGAGAAATTTGGACAAGGAAAGGGGGTTGGAGAATTTTTTTCTTTAAGTAGCTAGGCTCAATTAGTGAATTTTTCAGTGAGTTTGGATTCATGCAACAATATGAAACATCCTTATCCCTGAATGGGTGCCCTGCGTCGCTGCTGGACGGGTGGTTGTGGTTCCTGAGAGTGCAAACAGCCACAGCTACATCTCCAAAAGAATCATGAACTGCAGGCAGCTCAGATTGGCCGTCCTAGAATAGCTCTGCTTTCCCCAAGCTAGTGTATCTTCAGGTTTTTTGTTTAGTCAGATGAATTTGGCCTTGCTTCAGCCTCTGGTGTGGCTCATATTACAGCGCCCACTCGATGTGCTGCTAGACACGGCATTTTTTTTGTTGATGTTGATGAAAGTTAGTGCAGATATACTAGATTCATTGATTGAGAGTAATCAGTTGGAAGTAGTTTGAATGCATCCCTTTTTTTCTTTAAATTGTTGTGTTCAATCCAATTTGAATGCAAACATTTTCCTGGTTTGTTTTAAAGTCATGAACTTGAATCTGCATTGTGTGCTCAGCCTCTGGTTGTATTCTTGTCACTCGTTTTGTCACCATGTTTCTCTCAGAAGTTTAAATCGTGTTAAACGAGGGAAGATATATAACAATTTGCTATCACTAACATCCAGCTTCAAATAAAGAGAACCGAAAACCAAAAAGTTTATCACCATCAACATAGAATCAAATAAAACTATCTATACCTAAGGAGATCAAACATTCTTCCACCCAGAAGTAGAACCATGTATCTTTTCTCTCTACAATTCTCATGCAACAATATGAAACTAATTCTTTAAGTAGTTAATGAGAACACTTGGTCCATATTCATTTGCAGTGAACATACATTTTCACTGTTCTTATAATATTTGCTTGATGTCAGATTATGCTATGAGGATATTAGTCTAAGCCCAGTCTTGGATGCATTGTTTTATCCTGCGGTGGTTAAACCGGTTCTGAAAATTATCTAGTTTGACCTGTACTTGTCCAGCTATCATAATCTATTCTTTGACCATGGCAGTAGCTGGCATTTTGTTATGATAATTTCAGTATATATCTTACTATCCTTTGCTGATCTCGTTGTATTTTCAATTCACAGGCAACTCTCCAACGAAGTCTCCTCCAGGTAATATATGTCTCATGCTTTCTAAAGAGTACTAGTATACTGACTAAACTAGCCACTTGCTATGCTTAGCTGCTCTGTTGTCTGAATCGTGACACTTTGCTAGCTGAAACTTGCCTGTCACACTGTCGCTGTATTGCTCAACTAAAAACACAAATATTTGTAGTTTTTGCCTGTCATAATGCAACTAAGCATACTAGTCTCAACTAAGCATACTAGTTTTTTGTAGTGAGACAGTAAGATAGTGAGACAGTAAGAAGGAAACTTCCCAGATTATGTAAAAAGAAAATACTTGGTTTGACAGCAAGTACCATGACATGAATCAAAAAACATATACGGTGGGAAAAATAAAATGGCAGAAACCTAGGAGGTTCAGAAATGCCATTACGAAGCGAGGTTGCTTGTTACTTTCCTAATATGTGCATCTCATTTATTTGTGTTTTTATTTGTAGCTGTATTGCTCAACTAAGCATACTAGTGTCAAATACACTGTTTTGCAGGTAATAGTGTCGCAATATTTGCCTGTCATACCAGCTGAAATTTGACAGTGTTTCCTAAAAACACTGTCACTGCCACTAAAAGCATGACAGTATAATTTCTAGTTTGTGTTTTTATTTGTTCACACTGTCGCTGTATTGCTCAACTAGATAATTAGTGTTTATGAAGAAGAAGAATAAACTTGCTGCTGCTACTGTTATGCCTGTATTCACGGCTGCTGCTGCTGTACTTGTGATGATGTTGTACTTGTTATGATGCTACTTGTGATCTTCTGAAATGACCCATTGGCGACTTCACTGCTGCTGCTGTACTTGTGATGATGTTGTACTTGGGATAATGATTTTGCAGGTACCCCGAGAGGCCCTTGAGTTTGCCGGAATGTCGATTAACTTCCGTTCCGGCAAATTCGGGTACTCCATATGTCCTATTTTGAGCAAAGATCATGCTGAATTTTTCCGTGAATTTTAGCATGACTTTGCTAAAAATAGGACATATGGGGTACTTGCGACTAATGCATGGGCCGGGGTATCTTAGTACTTAGTTAAGTAGGATCAACTGCCCCACCATTCTTGCTGCATTAAACCATAGGTGGCAATAGAGCCAAGTGATTAAGCCCAACTTAGAATTCTCCTTAGCATTGATAAACCCTAGATGATAAACCCAACATAGGTGGCAATAGAGCCAAGTGATTAGTGCCAAGTGATTAGGCCCAACCTATGATAAACCCAACATAGGTGGCAAATATGCTCAATGCTGCAACCGGTGCTATGCGGAGTCTGCATGACAGTGTTCTTTCTTTGGAGAAGCGGCGTCTCAGAGAGAATGATCCGGCATACCCGGTTTTCGTGGCCAAGGTGCCAGAGGGCAAGGGCTTTGTGGATGGCGCCGTCGGGGGTACGATCGTCCTGCGGTTTGATGACATCTTTGCTATGTTTAACCTTCATCCGCTGCACTACACCTTCGTTCGGCTGTTTTCAGTGAGTATGGAGATGCGGATCATCAGAGACAAGACCCCGGACATCGTGATAGTCGACCCCTTCTACATGCATGCCAAGCTCTTGGGCAGCGCTGGGGACCGGCAAGTCGTGAGTTCACACCTCGAAGGCGTCATTCTGGCAAACCCAGATAAGGATAACTTCCTCGTGGCTTACTTTCCCGAGTAAGTCATCCCTTAACCGCCCCGTAACATATGATTTCTTTGATTTCGATCGTTCTTTTTTTGTTTCTAACATTCCGTGTTCTGTGCAGTGACACACATTGCACACACATCCACTTAAGCCCGAAATATTCCATGACCACGTATTTTGACCCGAACCGTGACTCCAAGATAGAATACAGAAATATCAAGAAAGTTCTTGATGATGTTCTCCCCGGCTACGCCAAATCTGGAGGCACCTTCACCAAGCCAGTTCGTAGGTACGGCAAGCACGTGTTCGCCCACAATACGATGTTCTCCTGCGTCAAGCAGCCGCCTGGCGGTCAGAAGGATGCCTACTACGCCCTCCATCACATGCGGACGATCGTACGGGACCATCATCACCTTCTGCTACCAGATAATCTCAAATATTGGGCCACGAGCTTGTCGGCAATCCAGGACGCGGACATCAGAAAAGAATTCTTTCGCATCCAGTCGGAGTTTGCGGACATCATCCATCAAGATGTCCTTCATACCTCGGGGCAGTTCTACCTCAGATATCAACCGTCCAACAGTGAGATAGACACAACGCTACATATGCAGGCTGACAACGCCCACAATTTCATGACCATCATGGCAGACGGCGGCTTCATCCACGCTCCGGTCCCATGAGTCGAGTCGAAAGTAGTGATGCTATGTCTAGTTCTGAAACATTGATTGGCTCATGTTGTAATTAAACTTTAATGAATTGTATGTCTCTTTGATTTGGATAGTCGTTCAACTTAGATGTAATCGATGCTATTTTTATTAGTAGGACCATGAATCGTGCTATTAATGTCTTGCTTTTCTTTTCCGATCCTTTTGTTGCATACTTATATATTGCTTATGTAATGTCTGTTGTTTGGCTTGTGCATAGAGATGCCGTCGTATGTCGTGTACAAGGGTAAGGTTCCCAGAGTCTACGATGACTGGGAGGAGTGTTGGAGACAGGTTCACTATTTCAGCGGTAACAGTTACAAAGGGTACACCACTAGGGCGGAGGCGGAATCTAGATACGCTCGCTATCTAGCGGGATAGAGGAGGGAGCGTTGGAGGAATCGGATGAAGACCAGTTTCATCGCGATGATGCTCATCGTGATGACCACAGCTCTCTTCTGTGTGATGGTAGTTTAGATGATCGATATCGACTTGTAATGTGAAGACAAACTCGCTACTCTCGATCTCGAGACTTGTAATGTTTTATCTTTGTTCGGTCTTTTGAATTCGGAGAGTAATATGATGAATTGTATTCGGAGACTAATCTTCTATTGTATTCGATGAATCTGCTGTTGCTGCGTGCTGCTGTCTATATTCTGTCCAATAATATATTTTGTAACCTGTGCAAAAATCAGAAAAGTAAAAAAAATAAAACCTAATATTCACACTAATGACGCATCACCTCAAAGTGCGCCATTAGTATGCCAAATGATACTAATGACGCATCACCACACAGTGCGCCATTAGTATGCCAAAGGATACTAATGGCGCATCACCCCACAGTGCGCTATTAGTATGCCAAAGCACATGGGTAAATATGGCCCCCTGAGAGGCATACTAATGGCCCATGGTGGTCTATACTAATGGCGCACGGCGTGGTGCACCATTAGTATACGAGATACTAATGGCGCACCAGTGGTGCGCCATTAGTAAAAAATACTAGTGGCGTGGTAGTAATGGCGCACCAGTAGTGCGCCATTAGTAGGCAAAACTGGTGCGCCATTAGTAGGCCTTTTCCTAGTAGTGCGAGGAGCTACGGTCTTCTCACGGGTCATCTTGGGCCGGCGAAATCTTGATAGTGGTGGGGCTGGTCAGCGTGGCGGCGACCACCCAGCTGGTACCTTTTTTTGTTCCGGGTCCACCTCTGTCTCAGAGGTGTGGTTGCATTCTCATTTGGTTGTTGCGGGGCGACCTTCGAAGCATGGTTGTTTCGACCACTTTCTCCTACGATGACGTAATCGGATGGATTACTAATTGCAGCGTATAAATTATGCTTCGCATAACCAGGCATGAACGTCCCTTCATTGTCAAGGTTTATTCTCTCAACTATTTTTGCGCTCATGTTCCCATAAATTTTATTAATTAGAGCAAAACCAGCATATTCTCTTTTATTAGCATGTGCCTGCAATTTTTTTCCATTATAGCCAACCAACATACTATCTTTTATTGGCACATGAAAGTTAACTCCGACAATAATTTGTGGAGTCCCTCGTTCTGCTCATGATTCACAAGACAACTTCCTTATTCTCACACAACCTCCTTATTTTCAGACAACTTAGGCACGTATAAAAACCGGTGTGATTTATATTAAATTCCAACATGGGACCTTTTCTATCATAATTGCAAGCTAGCTGAGTTGGTTTTATCCGTCAGCACAATAGGGAAGGTCCATAGTTCAATCCCCTTGTGCCCTTTGTTTTTTGCTGCTCGTCCATCCGACAGAAAAAGAAATACGTGGTAGGTCCAGTTTGGCCCACCTGGAGGATAACCAAAAAAATTGGGGAACTACTATGAAATGGATGGAACAAAATGCATACGTATATTATTTTGTCTTTTCTTAGGGCAGCTGCGTGGGAGCTACGATAAGACGCTTGTTGCGACAAATAGCGCATGGGACACATAACAATTCGCGTCTGGGCCAGCCCACTGGCAGGCACCGAAATAATATGTGTTTGCAAGGCATGAGTAATAATCCAAAAAACCACGCGTTGAACGATTGAACACATGACCTTACCCGACCATGTGCCGCTAGCCAAGGCAACAAATGCCTACTGCTAAGCAATGGCCGATGCAAATAATTAAGAACATAGTCCAACGTCGGATTTAAAATATTTTTTGAACTTTTTTAAAATATAACTTGCTGAATATTCTTGGAAACTTGTTTTTTTAATTACGAACAATGTTTTTAATATTCCGTCCATTTTGCAAAAAAAAAATGAACAAAATTTGAAACAACATCATTTTATGAAGACATGAACCTTTTATCAAAACAGAAACATTTTATTAAATTGCGACCAACTTTTAAAAACGGAACATTTTTTGAACATTCATAACCAAATTATAAAATATGTTTTCAAACGCAGACATTATTTTGAATCTGGGAACATTTTATGAAAACAATAGTATATTAAAAACCAATTATTTTTTTGAATATATGTTTTTTAAAGCCCCAACAATTTTTGAATATTTCTGAATTTGATAACAAAATCAGAAAGAGAAAATAAATTAATGTTCCAAACATTTTTTAAAATGGGAAGACAATATTTTAATTCAAGAAATATTCGAGAATTTGACAAAAAATCATGTTCAGAACTTTTTTGAAATTTTTTAATTACGAAATAAAGTAAAAGTAAAAATAAATTTGGACGAAAAAGCAAAGAGAGCCGGCCCAGTCTTGGGCGCCCGTGCGGACTCCAACTATCTACCGCGGAGGGCGAGAAATAAACTTTTCACGGCTACATGGGCAGGCAGATATGTGGGCTGGCTTTGCTCGTCCACAACGTGTACGGCCGAAGTATAAAATTCTGGATATGTGGGTCTCGCTATGGCTCTTAAAGCTCAGTTGCTCAACTCAAGGTATTTTTGGTTTAAAACCGAAAACCGCACTGATTTTTTGGTTAACCAAATTTTCGGTTTTCTGTTTTGAGCTCTTATTTTCGATTTATGGATTTGGTAACCAAATTTGAAAAAACATGGAACGGTAGAAACCGAACTTTTGGTCTATACCGAATGGCCGGCCCTATATAATCACCAACATGAATCAAATTTAATTACCTGAGCGTGAGGCGGACAGATGGATCTGTGGCCTCGGCTGAGGGTGTCAGCTCCCTGTTGTTGGCCTGGAGCACGAAGGAGGGAAGCCACTGTGGATGAGGGGGCTGTCGGACGAGGACCCGGCGCACGAGGGTGGCCGCGGCGAGGGGACCGTGACGAGGGGTCGCGATGGAAGACAGGGACCCCACGAACGAGGAGAGGCCTCGGCGAGGAGGGCGGGCCGTGACGGAGGATGGGGACCCCGGCGGACGAGGCCTGCCGCGGCAAGGGGTGCGGGTCGCGACGTAGGACGGGGATCCTAGCGGACGAGGGCTGCCATGATGAGGGAGGGGGTGACGGAGGACGTGGATCCTGAATGACGAGGGATGTCGCGGTGACAGGGGAGGGTGAGGGGGGATGGGAGGCCGCGGTGGAGGACGTCGGTGTCGTAGGGAGGGAGCGGGCCACGGCAGAGGAGGACACATGTTGTGTTTTGATCCAGATGCGTTTTGGGGATGTGACCATCAATAATAGTGGCGGGTACTGGCACACGCCTGCCACGACAAATAGCAACGGCCTCCTGAACTGTGTATCGATCGAAAGGCAGGGAACCGACGGGAGTAGTTACGTGCGGGTACTGACCGAGTAGGGTTAAAGTTACTATGGCGGGCAGCACTTAGCACGCTAGTTCTATCTCGTGAATAAATAAATATATGATCTTGTGGCTGGCTTAGATAATTGCCAACCACTGCTAGCACTAGTTGCAGTGGCGGGCGTAGGTAATGACCCGCCACTAATCAGTTTCAGGACGTGGGCACACCCATGGGAGCATACTTGTGGCGGGCGGTAGTTTCCGCTCGCCACTGCTTTCTCATATTTAGTGGCGACTGTTGTTTGATACCCGCCACTGCTACTTTTTGAAATAAGCTGTAGCGGGTGCCACACTTCGCTCGCCACTCGTTTGGATTCACCTATAAGCCCTTTCCCAGTAGTGTACTTAAGGAAATATTGTTCCCAGCTACAAACCTTTACACTTTGTGTATCCAAAACCTTGCTCTCTAATACAAGAGTAGCAACATGGTGCAGTTTGACCTACTCTCGTAATGATGGACAAATAGCAAATTTGTTAAAAGCATGTCTAGGGCACATCAAAGAAAATTAGAGGTAGTAGTACGAGGAGATCGAAAATTGTATCTATGAGCGTTGAGTAGATACTACTTTGGATATCAATAAGCAAGGTGTGTTGTGTTAATGAATCTGTAGAAGTTATATGAGTGTCAATACTACAAGATCCAAACTGGGCATCAATATTTTTGTGAATATAAAGAGCATTAATACCAAGAGATCCAAAACGAGCATCAATGTATTTGTGAATATAGAGGGCACTAATTAATACCAAGATATTTGAAATGAGCATTAACATATGTGACCACAGATTTGACATAAACTATACTTGTATCAAGGACCAAGGTGCATACTACATTTATGGAACCCCACTGCACACATTATAAATAAATCTCAACCTCACCTCCATCCATTCATCCATCCATCTCTGCCCCACACATTCTCCTATATCCAATTATCTCCACCATTCTTGGCTTTAGTATATTTGAAGGCATTCTAGCTACCCTTGGGACAAGGGCAACGCTGGCAGCCTCCATCATCTTCATGCTTCTTTCCATGATCGTCTCTGCTCAAGCCGCCGGCTCTAGTAGTAGCAAGCCTAAGGCAACCGACCTTATGGTGGATGCATGCAAGAACGCCTCGATTGACCACTACATCACGACGGTCCCGCAAGAATTTTGTTTGTCGACTCTCCAGTCAGACAATCGGAGCACCGATGCTAAGGATCTCCATGATCTGGTGCTCATTGCCATCGACATCACCAAGGCTCGTGTCACTGCTGCTAGCGGCTTGGTGAAGAAATGTTGCAAAATGCCCAAAAGGGTACGGTGACGATGCGCGTCCTTACTTTCTGCGAGGTGGACTATGAACAAATGGCGAGCATCCTCAACGTATGTGATGCCATGATCAAGGGCTACCAAGGATACAAGGGCAATATGCGGTCCCATGAGCTGGCTCGTTGTGTGGCTGAGGTGTACAGCCCCGCAGCCTACTGCCAAACCGAGCTTAACGATGCGCCAAAGGAGGTGGCGCTGGTCAAGGAAAATGCCGAGCTGCAAATGCTAGTACACATGAGCGCTAACTTCCTAGAGCCACTCGGAGTGCCAGAAGAGAAGTTGTTTTGACATTAAAGTTACTCTTATTTGAAATAATGATGATAACAATAATAATGTGATTTTATTAAGTCCGGCCGGTGAGTATTTATAAAATCTGATCCTTTTCACAAAATAAATAAATCTTATATTTACTAATTGGAGGCACCATACGAGTAACGACGTTAATCGTTGGTAACTAAGAAAACTAGCCATCCGATATTCAAATTAAGTATTTTTAACCGTCGGATGTGATGCCTCAAGGAGTCCTCGAATTTTGTCCCACCTTAAACCGTGCACAGCGGAAAAAAAATCTTATATTACTAATTAAAGGCACCAAAAAAGGGACACCTATAATGCACAAAGAGGGCAAAACCCACACGTACGAGAAAACAAGTCCTCAATACCCGCGATCCACACGTTTGAAAATTAAATTCCCATCTCAAAAGCACCCACACAAAATCCAATGTGTCTTCTCTCTTGAAAAGAAAAATTGGACACGTACCAATAGAAGTGCTTGAGGCCCATTAAAATGATAGTCTGCCCGTACAGACGTCTAAACAAAATATCCATGTCGAAAGCACACACACAGAAAATCACCGTCCTTCTCTCTTCAAACCGAAATAAGGACACGTACAAAGTAATTGAGCCCCGTTGAAAAAAGGTTGGCATCGCAGGTTTCTAAAATATAAAACCCACAGACATATTTCCTTGAAAAAAAAGGAAATGTACAAATAAATAATCATCAAGCCTCACGCTGAAAAAAAGAATCTAAACATAACTAAAAGAGAAATTTCAATCTCGCCATACCAAAAGACCAGTCAAGATAAAATAAATATGACTACCTATAAAATCTCTGTAACGACTCCCTATACCACCACCACTAATGTCGTTAATTTCACAGATGAAATCTCCGTATTGTAATTCAGCTGGAAAATATGTAAAAAGTGTCACTGACAAAAAATATCTTATACGAACATAAACCTGTTAATAAATATAAATTAAAGGTTTTCATTGATTTTTTGCTAGGGGTTTCCAAGCTAGACTTTTGAGTTGTCCAAATAGTGGTGGGGCTGGTCAGCGTGGCGGCGACCACCCAGCTGGTACCTTTTTTCGTTCCGGGTCCACCTCTGTCTCAGAGGTGTGGTTGCATTCTCATTTGGTTGTTGCGGGGCGACCTTCGAAGCATGGTTGTTTCGACCACTTTCTCCTACGATGACGTAACCGGATGGATTACTAATTGCAGCGCATAAATTATGCTTCGCATAACCAGGCATGAACGTCCCTTCATTGTCAAGGTTTATTCTCTCAACTATTTTTGCGCTCATGTTCCCATAAAATTTATTAATTAGAGCAAAATCAGCATATTCTCTTTTATTAGCATGTGCCTGCAATTTTTTTTCCATTATAGCCAACCAACATACTATCTTTTATTGGCACATGAAAGTTAACTCCGACAATAATTTGTGGAGTCCCTCGTTCTGCTCATGATTCTCAAGACAACTTCCTTATTCTCACACAACCTCCTTATTTTCAGACAACTTAGGCACGTATAAAAACCGGTGTGATTTATATTAAATTCCAACATGGGACCTTTTCTATCATAATTGCAAGCTAGCTGAGTTGGTTTTATCCGTCAGCACAATAGGGAAGGTCCATAGTTCAATCCCCTTGTGCCCTTTGTTTTTTGTTGCTCGTCCATCCGACGGAAAAAGAAATACGTGGTAGGTCCAGTTTGGCCCACCTGGAGGATAACCAAAAAAATTGGGGAACTACTATGGAATGGATGGAACAAAATGCATACGTATATTATTTTGTCTTTTCTTAGGGCAGCTGCGTGGTAGCTACTATAAGACGCTTGTTGCGACAAATAGCGTGTAGGACACATAACAATTCGCGTCTGGGCCAGCCCACTGGCAGGCACCGAAATAATATGTGTTTGCAAGGCATGAGTAATAATCCAAAAAACCACGTGTTGAACGATTGAACACATGACCTTACCCGACCATGTGCCGCTAGCCAAGGCAACAAATGCCTACTGCTAAGCAATGGCCGACGCAAATAATTAAGAACATAGTCCAACGTCGGATTTAAAATATTTTTTGAACTTTTTTGAAATATAACTTGCTGAATATTCTTGGAAACTTGTTTTTTTAATTACGAACGATGTTTTTAATATTCCGTCCATTTTGCAAAAAAAACATGAACAAAATTTGAAACAACATCATTTTATGAAGACATGAACCTTTTATCAAAACAGAAACATTTTATTAAATTGCGGCCAACTTTTAAAAACGGAACATTTTTTGAACATTCAGAACCAAATTATAAAATATGTTTTGAAACGCAGACATTATTTTGAATCTGGGAACATTTTATGAAAACAATAGTATATTAAAAACCAATTGTTTTTTTGAATATATGTTTTTAACGCCCCAACAATTTTTGAATATTTCTGAATTTGATAACAAAATCGGAAAGAGAAAATAAATTAATGTTCCAAACATTTTTTAAAATGGGAAGACAATATTTTAATTCAAGAAATATTCGAGAATTTGACAAAAAATCATGTTCAGAACTTTTTTGAAATTTTTTAATTACGAAATAAAGTAAAAGTAATAATAAATTTGGACGAAAAAGCAAAGAGGGCCGGCCCAGTCTTGGGTGCCCTTGCGGACTCCAACTATCTACCGCAGAGGGCGAGAAATAGACTTTTGACGGCTACATGGGCAGGCAGATATGTGGGCTGGCTTTGCTCGTCCAAAACGTGTACGGCCGAAGTATAAAATTCTGGATATGTGGGTCTCGCTGTGGCTCTTAAAACTCAGTTGCTCAACTCAAGGTATTTTTGGTTTAAAACCGAAAACCGCACTGATTTTTTGGTTAACCAAATTTTCGGTTTTCTGTTTTGAGCTCTTATTTTCGGATTATGGATTTGGTAACCAAATTTGAAAAAACATGGAACGGTAGAAACCGAACTTTTGGTCTATACCGAATGGCCGGCCCTGTATAATCACCAACATGAATCAAATTTAATTACCTGAGCGTGAGGCGGACAGATGGATCTGTGGCCTCGGCTGAGGGTGTCAGCTCCCTGTTGCTGGCCTGGAGCACGAAGGAGGGAAGCCACTGTGGATGAGGGGGCTGTCGGACGAGGACCCGGCGCACGAGGGCGGCCGTGGAGAGGGGACCGTGACGAGGGGTCGCGACGGAAGACAGGGATCCCACGAACGAGGAGAAGCCTCGGCGAGGAGGGCGGGCCGTGACGGAGGATGGGGACCCCGGCGGACGAGGCCTGCCGCGGCAAGGGGTGCGGGTCGCGACGTAGGACGGGGATCCTAGCGGACGAGGGCTGCCACGACGAGGGAGGGGGTGACGGAGGACGTGGATCCTGAATGACGAGGGCTGTCGCGGTGACAGGGGAGGGTGAGGGGGGATGGGAGGCCGCGGTGGAGGACATCGGTGTCGTAGGGAGGGAGCGGGCCACGACAGAGGAGGACACATGTTGTGTTTTGATCCAGATGCGTTTTGGGGATGTGACCATCAATAATAGTGGCGGGTACTGGCACACGCCTGCCACGACAAATAGCAACGGCCTCCTCAACTGTATATCGATCGAAAGGCAGGGAACCGACGGGAGTAGCTACGTGCGGGTACTGACCGAGTAGGGTTAAAGTTACTATGGCGGGCAACACTTAGCACGCTAGTTCTATCTCGTGAATAAATAAATATATGATTTTGTGGCTGGCTTAGATAATTGCCCACCACTGCTAGCACTAGTTGCAGTGGCGGGCGTAGGTAATGACCCGCCACTAATCAGTTTCAGGACGTGGGCACACCCATGGGAGCATACTTGTGGCGGGCGGTAGTTTCCGCTCGCCACTGCTTTCTCATATTTAGTGGCGACTGTTGTTTGATACCCGCCACTGCTACTTTTTGAAATAAGCTGTAGCGGGTGTCACACCTCGCTCGCCACTCGTTTGGATTCACCTATAAGCCCTTTCCCAGTAGTGCACTTAAGGAAAAATTGTTCCCAGCTACAAACCTTTACACTTTGTGTATCCAAAACCTTGCTCTCCAATACAAGAGTAGCAACATGGTGCAATTTGACCTACTCTCGTAATGATGGACAAATAGCAAATTTGTTAAAAGCATGTCTAGGGCACATCAAAGAAAATTAGAGGTAGTAGTACGAGGAGATCGAAAATTGTATTATGAGCGTTGAGTAGATACTACTTTGGATATCAATAAGCAAGGTGTGTTGTGTTAATTAATCTGTAGAAGTTATATGAGTGTCAATACTACAAGATCCAAACTGGGCATCAATATTTTTGTGAATATAAAGAGCATTAATACCAAGAGATCCAAAACGAGCATCAATGTATTTGTGAATATAGAGGGCACTAATTAATACCAAGATATTTGAAATGAGCATTAACATATGTGACCACAGATTTGACATAAACTATACTTGTATCAAGGACCAAGGTGCATACTACATTTATGGAACCCCACTGCACACATTATAAATAAATCTCAACCTCACCTCCATCCATTCATCCACCCATCTCTGCCCCACACATTCTCCTATATCCAATTATCTCCACCACTCTTGGCTTTAGTATATTTGAAGGCATTCTAGCTACCCTTGGGACAATGGCAACGCTGGCAGCCTCCATCATCTTCATGCTTCTTTCCATGATCGTCTCTGCTCAAGCCGCCGGCTCTAGTAGTGGCAAGCCTAAGGCAACCGACCTTATGGTGGATGGATGCAAGAACGCCTCGATTGACCACTACATCGCGACGGTCCCGCAAGAATTTTGTTTGTCGACTCTCCAGTCAGACAATCGGAGCACCAATGCTAAGGATCTCCATGATCTGGTGCTCATTACCATCGACATCACCAAGGCTCGTGTCACTGCTGCTAGCGGCATGGTGAAGAAAATGTTGCAAAATGCCCAAAAGGGTACGGTGACGATGCGCGTCCTTACTTTCTGCGAGGTGGACTATGAACAAATGGCGAGCATCCTCAACGTATGTGATGCCATGATCAAGGGCTACCAAGGATACAAGGGCAATATGCGGTCCCATGAGCTGGCTCGTTGTGTGGCTGAGGTGTACAGCCCCGCAGCCTACTGCCAAACCGAGCTTAACGATGCGCCAAAGGAGGTGGCGCTGGTCAAGGAAAATGCCGAGCTGCAAATGCTAGTACACATGAGCGCTAACTTCCTAGAGCCACTCGGAGTGCCAGAAGAGAAGTTGTTTTGACATTAAAGTTACTCTTATTTGAAATAATGATGATAACAATAATAATATGATTTTATTAAGTCCGGCCGGTCAGTATTTATAAAATCTGATCCTTTTCACAAAATAAATAAATCTTATATTTACTAATTGGAGGCACCATACGAGTAACGACGTTAATCTTTGGTAACTAAGAAAACTAGCCATCTGGTATTCAGATTAAGTATTTTTAACCGTCGGGTGTGATGCCTCAAGGAGTCCTCGAATTTTGTCCCACCTTAAACCGTGCACAGCGGAAAAAAAATCTTATATTACTAATTAAACACACCAAAAAAAGGGACACCTATAATGCACAAAGAGGGCAAAACCCAGAGAAAACAAGTCCTCAATACCCGCGATCCACACGTTTGAAAATTAAATTCCCATCTCAAAAGCACCCACACAAAATCCAATGTGTCTTCTCTCTTGAAAAGAAAAATTGGACACGTACCAATAGAAGTGCTTGAGGCCCATTAAAATAATAGTCTGCCCGTACAGACGTCTAAACAAAATATCCATGTCGAAAGCACACACAAAAAAAATCACCGTCCTTCTCTCTTCAAACCGAAATAAGGACACGTAGAAAGTAATTGAGCCCCGTTGAAAAAAGGTTGGCATCGCAGGTTTCTAAAATATAAAACCCACACACATGTTTCCTTGAAAAAAAAGGAAATGTACAAATAAATAATCATCAAGCCTCACGCTGAAAAAAAGAATCTGAACATAACTGAAAGAGAAATTTCAATCTCGCCATACCAAAAGACCAGTCAAGATAAAATAAATATGACTACCTATAAAGTCTCTGTAACGACTCCCTATACCACCACCACTAATGTCGTTAATTTCACAGATGAAATCTCCGTATTGTAATTCAGCTGGAAAATATGTAAAAAGTGTCACTGACAAAAAATATCTTATACGAACATAAACCTTTTAATAAATATAAATTAAAGGTTTTCATTGATTTTTTGCTAGGGGTTTCCAAGCTTGACTTTTGAGTTGTCCAAATAGGGGTATTTCATAATCACCTACATTAATTTTCTATTTATATACACTTATTTTCTTCAATTATTAGGAAATGCTATACTGATTAATTTCATACCAGAAAGATAAATATAGCTCTTTTTTTTATGTTAAGCTACGAACATTGCCCAATGCATTAGGAAGAAATACGTATTATATAGATGAAAAATTAGCATTTTAGTTGTGGTAATACATATCCGCCGTCATCGACAAAGAATATGACCTTAGATAATGGAGTCCAAACCAAAGGACGAGCATATCCATCTAAGTGGTATTCACTGGAATTATAATTCTACAGCACTTGGTACGTATCTAATAATTTATTTTAGGCAATATCTTTTTTCCTATATATAACATCTATAAAAAAATATGCTAGCCCATGCCGCATATGCCTCTCAGGATTAAAATTTTGTTGAGCAGTGACTGTGTGTATGCATGTTTCCCCTAATTTTTCTTGATCTGTGTTATATAATATGCCATGAGGATCAATTCACAAATCTTATTGTTTAGGTCAGGAAGATGTGTATCCGGCCATATGGATCAAATTATTTTGTACTTTCTCCATTGGTCCATCCTTTAGTAGGTGTCCTGAAATTAACAAAGAGGTGTACTTGCCACAATGATAGGAAGGATTTTTTTATTGTGAAAGAATGATATGAACGATTCATTCAGCTCAAATATGGAAGTTTGCGCAACATAAATTGAAAATGTATGCACTCTGTCCAATCATGAAGCCTAAAATTACATCTGTTTATTTTGTGTTATCATTGTTTGAATAACAAATCGTTCATTCGTTAGTATGATATCCAAATTTTATATCTTTCATTTTAAGTGTTACTATAATTATGGTCATAATTATGCACCCCAGTAATATCTAGACCGTACAGATGTACGGGATAATGACTAGTAACAATAATATTGTTTATGGCACTCATTTTGTTTTATACTACTCTCGTCATACCTAAATATAAGTCGTCTTGG
The DNA here is from genome assembly GCF_056163025.1 of Triticum urartu. NCBI lineage: Eukaryota > Viridiplantae > Streptophyta > Magnoliopsida > Poales > Poaceae > Triticum > Triticum urartu. The sequence goes on from NC_141879.1 coordinate 26,608,460, forward strand.
TAGGATAGCAGTATACATGATACACACCGCCACGTACATTCGGCTGCTGCCGAGGCTCCTGTAGGCACCATGCAAAAAAAAAAGAGGCCCCTGCAGGCTGTAGACAAGCAGCACACGTACGCATGAGCCCATCAACAACTAACACGGACGCATCCAACCCCCTCGTCTCTCATAGTCTCATCTCTCTAAAAAAAGATCCCTTGGAGCAGAGTAAGCTCTTGCCTATCAATAAATGATACACAAATTTTGCATACTCGTGGAAAAAGGAGGAAGCTCTTCACATCTTATGGTGCCTCGCTTCTTCCCTAGCTTACTAGTATGGAGATGTACGTTGGATGGATGTGATGTGCATGCTAACTAGAAATGCATAATCAGAAACAAACATACGCGTCAATCCATATCAGCGTCTCTCGTCTCTCTCGTAAAAAAAACCGCTCGGCCGGCGACGGCGACCTGGATGGTCTCTCGTCTCTCGTCTCTCCCATGTGATTTGCTTCGGAGCACCTATATCCATCAAGTGACAGGAGCCCCTCGTACCCCTCGGGTCGCCCCCATGGGCGACCAGGGAGAAACCCTAGCCGCCGGCGCCCGGACTCCCCCGCATCTCCTCCATCCTCGCCGCCGCCAGTAGCGCCGTCGGGCGAAGCCAGGCCGGCAGGGGCGGCGGCGGGGCTCCCTTCCCCTTCCCCCGAATGGGCTGGCGCGGGACGGCCAATCGAGAGGAGGCGCCGTACTTTTGCGGGGTGCGGCGGCGCTGCAGCTGGATCCTGGCCGCGACGTGCACTGCGCGCCGGCGGTTGGGGTTCGTGCTCGCGGCGTGATGCGGCCGCTGGATCTGGTGGTTGCGTGTGCCGTCGGTCTCAGGTCCGTTTCTTCGGGATCCGGTGCCTGATCGCCGTCGGCCGGCACAGGATGGTGGCTTTCATCGCTGACCAGGTCGGGTCTTCCTTGATCCGGTGCCTGGGTGGATCTACGCCGGAGGTGTTGAGCCTTATGGTGCTTCCCTCTCTGGAGTTTTCGGGTCTTGGCTGCTGCCAGATCCAAAGCAGATGGAGATTGGTGGTACAGGAAGAGGACCGGAGGAAACTTTGGTCGGCTAGCTCGGCCCGGCATCGGCGACGGCTTTGATGTCGTTACCCATCTTGATGGCGAAGTCGAGGTCCCTCCTATCCACCTCCGTCCCGTTCCCGGACGAAAGTCCAAAATCCGTCTTGGATTGGACGGCGGCGGCGCCCTTTGCGTCGTAACCTTCATGGAGGCGCCGTCTTGGGAGGCTTGGGCGTTCGGGGGAGTTGCTATGGGTGAACGGCTTCGTGTGTCAATTCCAGCAGCGGCAATGGTGTGGTGGTTGGCAGGAGGAGCGGCGTTCTAACCGCGTCAGATGCGTCTGGTAAGAGATGTCAAGTCATGCCTGGCCGACAGGTGCTACGCTGAGTCATGCCTAGTCGGCAGGTGCTACGCACGACAGATCTTTCAGAGTGTCCGCGTCGGGATGGACGAGCGCAGAGCGGTGGAGCTGTCTGGCGTCGTGGTGGCGTCGACGGTAGCTAGACCGTGCAAGGTAGATGCAACAGTACAGCTCTGAAGATGGTTTGGTGGCAGGTGGCTGCGGCGGCCTCATACCCGGCAGGCGTCCTGGTTGAGGAGTGCGCCGGACTGGTAGGTACCCCATACCCGGCAGGCGTCCTGGTTGGGACCTCAGGTCTTAGATATTTAGGTTTGGCTACGATGTCTGTTTGGTATTAGGCCCAGACTATCAGCGCCCCTTTATCGATTGGATACGTGTAGCGACAGTTGTTGCTGAGAAAGTGGATTTAGTCTTGCTGTTGTATGTCTTTATAAGGTCTTGTGAGAATAATTAATAAAGTGGCCGTATGCATCGCCCAGATGCAGAGGCCGGGGGTCATCCTCCTTTTCTAAAAAAAAATATCCATCAAGTGACTCAAAAAATAAAACGTTTCAGCCTATTATATCCGAGCCATACAATGCGAATCCCATGACTGTCGTCCTCTTACTATTCATTTTAACTTTTTGCGCCTCCTCCTCTTCTCCACACAATCCCAACCCTTACATACAGCCGACCAGACCGCCCGCTCCCGCTACCAACGGGCTGCAGCGGGCGGCGTTCCCGCGCGTGGCTTCCAAACCCACCCTTCTAGGGCATCACTAGGCATCAGACTACTGCTGCTTTGCATTTATCAGACTAGCCAATTGCCGTAGGATTGAGTTAGTCTCCAGCGTACGATGAGGCCTAGTAAAAGGAGCGTCCGGCTAGTTAGCATGGATAATTGTGATTTATTTCCATAACTACAAGTACCTTAAACTACGGCCAATTAAATGCAAGATTCCATCCGCTGTTGGCTTAGACGTTAGGCAGTTTGCTTCTTTATTTAGCAACTTTGATTCCCGTATTTTCTAAAATTGCTTCCAAACAATATTTTTTCCTTCAAAATAAAATTGCTTCGAAAGTGAGGTTCCATGCGGACATGTAGAATCTTTTTCCGGTGTGATGCTTTGTTTTCTTTGGAGCAATAGATTTATTTCACGGTGAATTAAATGTGCTTCCACCTACCGATGAATCTGCGTCGATGGACAAAATCAACGTTCTATAGTTTAATAGAATTTTGTTTCTTACACAGTAGAACATTTTGCTTCGAAACATCAAAATCTCGTTTCCAGCAAATAAATAATTGCTTCTAAAAAATTGGACCTTTACTATAAAAAAAATAACCATCATCATATGTACACATATTTCAAGCACATTAGGACGCATATCGAAACAGTCCAAATGTTCACAATTTGCATCCATTGATTGAAAGTAATGCTTCCAAATACAAATTATGCTTCCTATCCCATGGTTCCCCGCAATGCTCCATCCAACCCTGTATGACCTAGTCCATTTCTCCCACAAATATGCAGGTGTCAATGTCGGCAAGCGTCGACGCCATTGAGGGGCCTACGATCTCGGCCTGTGCCCACCGGGGGTGAGTATTTTTTTTTAGATTACCAAGGGTGAGCTAGGCTACCTAATTTGCTTCAAACAGATCTCACGTTGTGCACTGTGCCTTGTATCAACCATCATGTTATTCTCACTGTCGATAGGCATGTTCTTCTTTGTTGTTGACCCTGCAATAATTTAAAAAGAAATGAGTTGTTTGGCTTGAATTCAAACACAACAACTACAAAACATTACAAAGAATGCAAAGGAAGCAAGTTGAACACAGCATAGATGCGCATCTATGAAACATACGGAGCAATCTATACACGGTGAAGAAGTACAACTATGTTACGCATGTATGGAGCGAATTGTATGCCGGGAAGAAGCACAAATATGATACGTACGAAGCATGGAAATTTGAAAGCATATACCCGTACAATCTCAGTGTAGCATCTGCATGGACACAACGAATACTGTGAAAAAACTCAGCCAAAAGGGACGTGTGCTTATTCTCATGGTTTTGATCATGCGGCCACCTCTAGTGATCCTCCGGCTGCATGGTTAGGCAACAACACCAGCGGACACCCGGTTGGAGATGGCCACGGCGCCGCCTACGGAGAGGTGGCGCTCCAACAAGGTGGACGGGAGGGAAGTGGCCGTGCTACTCTAGGAGAGGAGGATGCAGGCGCGTGCGAGGCCATGGGACAAGGGGATCTGCGCGGTGCGAGCGAGGTGGAAGAGCTCCAGGTGGTGCCTGCGATTGGCAGCGATTGGAATCAGGAGGGATACGGGAAGAGTGATTAGGGAGATGTCAATGGCGGGGTTTATGGGTGGTTTGTTTTTGGACGAGGGGGTGTTCTTTCCTTCTTCTTTTTTTAACATATAATATTGGCACAATTTGTGACCGCCCGATACCAACTGAATCAAGGGCAGTCCATTGGTCTGACGTTGGTCTCTTATCAGCCTACAGATAGGAAGTGTTTCCCACCCTTCTAAACCTCATCGGCCACAAGATTTTCTTGGCTAGCCTGCGTCCTACCACCTGAACCAGTCAACCATCAGACTACTCGATCGACGATGTCACTGCCATGTCATCTCTGGATGTAGGCCGAGAACTGGTCGGTGTCCCCGCACCACCGTGTTCGGCCTCGGGGATACGCGCATAATAGATGGACACAATTGAAAATTTCAGTTGCCTGCGATATAGCAAATGCGACTTTGTTTTCATTTGTTATAGATGTGACGACAGCTTTGGTTGTCGTGCTTTTAGATTCCATATCCCAGTATATAGATATAAGCGACGTGTCCTCGTTTACTTACTGTTACAGGTTGTTCTTCTTTGATTGCTCTAGAGTTGCTTCAGTTCTTCACATATGTTTTTCTTTGCCAATAAGATTCAGTTTGAAACTAATTGCACCCCCTCGATGCGCGCGCGCACACACACACACACACACATTTGATATAAGAAAACATGGACACCGTACATAACTTGTTTTTCTCTTTGTGATTTGTCTCAACAAATGAATTCGATTGCATACATGCCTTTATAAACACAAGCAACCAAACATGCTCAAGCCGCTAATGGCTTGATCCACACTATACACATGTGCACAAGCTTGAGTCATTCCCAAGTGTGCAGAAAACTAGGAGCTTCCTCACAAGATCACACTTGACGCATGCCTCGTCTACTTATATTTGTTTCTCTTAGCTGCTACTATCTACGGAGCTCTAGGTATGCCAGGACTGGGCCTATATGGTTGAGTGTCTCGTGCACGAAACAAGGCTCCCAATTTCCAACCGATTAAGGCTTTACTCGGAGGAAGGTCTTATTTGACTAGGGGAGCTCCTATTCAGCGCTTCAGGCACCATGGAAGCTCCCTGGCGCCCTCCCTGGCGCCCACGCGCCAACGCTGCTGGGCTGGCCAATGTAGATTTCGCATTTTACTCCCCCCAGGTTTGCTAAAAGGAAAAAATATCGCAAAAACGAAAAGTCGGTGGACAAAGTCCATCGACTTGAAACAAAGTAAATGAATGAAAAAAGTTCGTCGAACTTGAAAAAATGTTTGTGCATTTTCAAAAAATAAAATTGTTCAATTAGAAAAAAGTGTGCGAAATGAAAAAAAGTTCATCCAATTTGAAAAGGTTCACCGATTCTTTTTAAAAAAATGTCGATTTTGAATCGGAAGTTCATACATTTGAAAAAAATCATCAAATTTGAAAAAAGGGCATTCAAATTTAAAAAGGTTTATCAACTTGACAAAAAAGTTCTTCGAATTTTAAATTTTTTGTGCATTTCAATTTTTTTTAAGAAAAGGTAAAAGGATAAAATGTGAAAGAAAAGGACAGCAAAAAAAAGAAAAAACTGGTCCAGAAAAACCAACAACGGAATAGAAAAAAGGCTGGAGAAAGTATAAAAGAAGAAAAGGACAAATATTTTGTTTTTTCAGGGGAGGAAATATATTATCACAACGTGCGCTTTGCCTGGGTGGTTAAAGTTAAGGTGGACGTCGCGGGTTCGAATCTCAATATTATTTTTTTAGAAATAGGTTCGAATCTCAGCCGCGCACATGTTTTGCGTATTAAAAAACAGAAGAAGAAAAAGTGAACGGGCCGGCCCAACACGGCTGTAGGGGTGTGCGCCGGTTTGCAAAATGGCCTATAACCAACGCTTGAAGCGCTAAATAGGAAATGATAGATCGACCAAACGCACAAGGGCCATTTATGGGATGGCCCACCTAGCGATCGTTTCTCCTCCTCCCAACATTTTCCTTGGTCCAAATCCTGCGAGCGGTATTCAATTCGGTTTCCATCTAAGAAACCATATCTGACCGAGGCGGGTGATCTATCCATTCGTTCTCTTCATCCTTGTTGTTAGCTTTTTTCTGTGCATGCACTTGTTCATGTCAGATATGTTGCTCTTTGTAGACCTTCTTGCCAACATCAACTGTTGTTGGAGTGATACAACCATGTTTTTTCGGATGTGGAAGTTCGTCTACACATTTCTTCTTGTGTCACCTTCTAGGATTAAGTTTCAAACATCAACTGTTGTTGGAGTGGTACAACCATGTTTTTTCGGATGTGGAACTTCGTCTACACATTTCTTCTTGTGTCACCTTCTAGGATTAAGTTTTCTAACTATGTCATGCACCAACATATTTCCTGCAACATGGGGAGCTTTACAATTTCTAGGTACGTCGCAAGAAGTGTTTATGGATGTCATCAGCATTTTCGTTTGCTTAGTGTAATGCTCCCATCCTTATTTTGGTACCTACAAATACTCAGTATATATTTTGACAATCTGCAAGAGTGTCAGGATTAAGATGAATTTTTTGGTAAAGTTTTTGACTTTTCCGAACATGGAGTAGGTTTTAATACAATCATAAAAAAAGGACGCCGCTAACTGCCACACGTGTGGGCGTTAAGGAATCTGCCCACACGTTTTGTGTGGTGCCTAAGAGGACCAGCCCACATGTCTGTGTGTGGGCAAAACAACTAGCGCCCACACGCCTCTTTTTTTCCTCCCGGTCCCTCTTACAGTCATGCGTGTAGGCGAAATAGATAACGCCCACACGGCCGGTACGTCAGGCCTCGTACCTCGTGGTCCTGCACGCCCCACGTGACACTTTACCACACACCCCGTAGTTGCCATGGGCCGGACCCTCGTCCATGTTCGTTTAAGTGCAGTTGCCATGTCGCTGAACTACGGTTGCCATGTCGGACAACTACAGTTGCCATGTTTGCTCAACTGCAGTTGCCATCTCAGGTCAAAATTCCAGATTGCCATTTTTTGGACAACTACAGCTGTTGCCATGTGTGGTCTGGTCTACTGCAGTTGCCATGATTTCAAAACTTTAGGAGTTGCCACCTACTAACACTAGGCAGTTGCCATGTAGCGTTACAAAAAAAGGCATGGCAAAAAACATGTTTGGGTAAAAGAGAGAGTTGCCATGTGCTCACAAGCACGCTAGGGCAGTTGCCATTTAAAAAGAAAGAGTTGCCATCTGCTTACGTGCACGCTAGGGCAGTTTGCCATGTACCATGCAAAACATATGGCAACTGACATGTTCGGGTAAAAAAAGAGAGAGTTGCCATCTGCTTGCAATCACACTAGGGCAGTTGCCATGTATACTGCAAAACGCATGGCAACTGGCAGCTTGGGTGTGGGAGAGGAGGCGGGCGTGTGGGCGAGATGGCAAATGCCCACACACCAGCCCTGTGCGTGACTGAAAACTGGTGTGTGGGCGAACTGCTAAACGCCCACACACCGGCCCCTCCGTGTGATAAAACGGATGTGTTGGCGACCTCTCTCACACACCACACACGCGAGTTGTCCTACGTGGCATACAAAATCAGCTAATTCGTGCCAAGATTCGTGCAGAAGTTACTGGACGGTGATGGAGGCGTGTGGTCGAGATGGTCAACGCCCACACGTGTGGGCGTTAACATTTCCGTAAAAATATCTACCCCTCTGCCACCTCCTTTATCTAATCCCCAAGCGCTATGATTCTCAACAATTTTATCTAACAATTCCCAACCTTGATCAACGGTGTTCTCCATAAATCTCCTCCAGAAGCAAGATTTAAATTTCTTCTACATTCATTATCTAGTCCTCCATAAAATAAATTTAACACCAGCCATGGAGGCAAATTATGATAAGGACAATTATCCAGTAGAGAGTAGCACCTTCAATAAGCCTTCACCAGACTTTCGCCTAGTTTTTGGTTGAAGTTCACAATCATGCACCATGCTTCATAAGTCTTCTTTTGTGAGTAAAAGAGAGCCAATAATGCGCTAGAAAATTTATCCCAGGTGTCAAAAGTACCTGGGTGAGTTACTAGGCAATCTTTTGCTTCAGCGGATAACGAATGATAGAAAAGCATAACTTTCATTTCATCATAAGTAAATGCTTTTAATTTAAAATTCTTGCATGAATCTTCAAATTGTTGCAATTTTTTATACGGATCTTGCGTACCATCGCCTCTGAATTTCTTACTCTGCAGCATACCGAGTAGACTCGAATAGATTTCATAACCCTCTTCATGTTTCAGCCCCAAGGGTGTAAACATTTCCTTCATCACGTCCTCTCTTGCAATTCTCTCGTGGTCCTGTATAGACATTACGGAAGACATGATGAGTGTTTTCTCCCTTTTTTTGTAAAATCTGTAAGATAAATAACAACTAACAAAATGAACTATGTGTGAGTAGGAAGGTAACATCAAGCATTATGCTCCCTGACAAAGGCGTCAGAAAATGTTTGATGTCCTGCAAGGGTGCAGGGTGTTGTAGCACTTTCATGATAAGTAAGTGTCGAATCCCTAGGGAGCGAATAGGAAGACACTACCAGCCCCGCAATTACGTTGTCACCTAAGCAGCTACGTTCACACCCAAACCTTAGTTTGGACATAGTCTATTCTATCGGTTGCGAACGAAACGATAATAAACTGGCGTTTTAACTAGACTACAAACTAGGGACAAAAAATAAACTTAAGTAGAACACAGAGTAAAAGGGATTTTAAGTTACAACAAACAGCGCAGATCGCTGAGAAAACGCATGGGACCAGTGGCGTCCATCTCCCTCCTCCTCCAACGGCAGTGCAAAGCGGGTTGGCAGTGGCCAGGAGATCTCCGGTGGCCGTTTGCCGGATGAGATTTTGGCTGCGATGAGATCTGATGTGGGCCCGAGGGGTTTAGATCGAGATCCACTACGGCTGCGCCTCGTCTCGATAACGACAAGAGGAGATCCCCCTAGGTAATCTTCGCGGCACGAGGACGTCCGGGTCACTTGGCCCGGGCATGGTGGTGGTGGCTGCCTTCTCCATCGAAGGCGGTTGGCCAGGCTGGTAGTGACGGATCTTGGATCCCACTATTAGCACCGGCGGCGAGTTGGGGAGACATAGTCGCCGGTGAAAACTGAGCCGACTCCGGTCATGGCGGGCGATGACGGCGTCTACATCGTTACCTTGATGAAGACATCGTCAAGCAACTACCGTCAACATGCTTGTGCCGCTCCGGGAGAAATCCTAAGATCACCGGATCGGACAATGGCGGCGTTGCGGTGCCGTGTTCCCTATTGGCGGCATTGTTTGTGGAGCGGCGCTGGATGGAAGAGGTGTGAGTTGGTGTGGCATGCCTTCTCTCGCGTCGACGACGGCAGGTCTCGGCGGCATGGAGCAGCGGGTGAAGGAAATATGCCCAAGAGGCAATAATAAAGTTATTATTTATTTCCTTATATCATGATAAATGTTTATTATTCATGCTAGAATTGTATTAACCGGAAACATAATACTTGTGTGAATACATAAACAAACAGAGTGTCACTAGTATGCCTCTACTTGACTAGCTTGTTGATCAAAGATGGTTATGTTTCCTAGCCATAGACATGAGTTGTCATTTGATTAACAAGATCACATCATTAGGAGAATGATGTGATTGACTTGCCCCATTCCGTTAGCTTAGCACTTGATCGTTTAGTATTCTGCTATTGCTTTCTTCATGACTTATACAAGTTCCGATGACTATGAGATTATGCAACTCCCGTTTACCGGAGGAACACTTTGTGTGCTACCAAACGTCACAACGTAACTGGGTGATTATAAAGGTGCTCTACAGGTGTCTCCGAAGGTACTTGTTGGGTTGGCGTATTTCGAGATAAGGATTTGTCACTTCAATTGTCAGAGAGGTATCTCTGGGCCCACTCAGTAATGCACATCACTATAAGCCTTGCAAGCATTGCAACTAATGAGTTAGTTGCGGGATGATGTATTATGGAACGAGTAAAGAGACTTGCCAGTAACGAGATTGAACTAGGTATTAAGATACCGACGATCGAATCTCGGACAAGTTACATACCAATGACAAAGGGAACAAACGTATGTTGTTATGCGGTTTGACCGATAAAGATCTTCGTAGAATATGTGGGAGCCAATATGAGCATCCAGGTTCCGCTATTGGTTATTGACCGGAGACGTGTCTCGGTCATGTCTACATAGTTCTCGAACCCGTAGGGTCCGCACGCTTAAAGTTCGATGACGGTTATATTATGAGTTTATGTGTTTTGATGTACCGAAGATAGTTCGGAGTCCCGGGTGTGATCACGGACATGACGATGAGTCTTGAAATGGTCGAGTCATAAAAATTGATATATTGGAAGCCTATATTTGGATATCGGAAGTGTTCCGGGTGAAATCAGGATTTTACCGGAGTATCGGTGGGATTATCGGAACCCCCCGGGGGTTTAATGGGCGAAGATGGGCCTTAGTGGGGAAGAGGAGGGGCGGCCAGGGCAGGCCGCAAGCCCCCTCCCCCTCTAGTCCGAATTGGACAAGGAGGGGTTCGGCGCCCCCCTTTCCTTCCTCTCTCTCTTCTCCTTTCCCCTTCTCCTACTCCAACTAGGAAAGGACGGAGTCCTACTCCCGATGGGAGTAGGACTCCTCCCTGGCGCCCCTCCTCCTGGCCGGTCGCCTCTCCCCCCTTGCTCCTTTATATATGGGGGAAGGGGGCACCCCAGAGACACAACAATTGATCATTGATCTCTTAGCCGTGTGCGGTGCCGCCCTCCACCATAATCCACCTTGATAATATCGTAGCGGTGCTTAGGCGAAGCCCTGCGTCGGTAGAACATCATCATCGTCACCACACCGTCGTGCTGACGGAACTCTCCCTCAAAGCTTGGCTGGATAGGAGTTGGAGGGACGTCATCGAGTTGAACGTGTGCTAAGCTCGGAGGTGCCGTGCGTTCGGTACTTGATTGGTCGGATCGTGAAGATGTACGACTACATCAACCTCGTTGGGCTAACGCTTCCGCTTTCGGTCTATGAGGGTACATGGACACACTCTCCCCGCTCATTGCTATGCATCACCATGATCTTGCGTGTGCGTAGGAATTTTTTTGAAATCACTACGTTCCCCAACAGTGGTATCAGAGCCTGGTTTTATGCGTAGATGTTATATGCACGAGTAGAATACAAGTGAGTTGTGGGCGATACAAGTCATACTGCTTACCAGCATGTCATACTTTGGTTTGGCGGTATTGTTCGATGAAGCGGCCCAGACCAACATTACGCGTACGCTTACGCGAGACTGGTTCTACCGACGTGCTTTGCACATAGGTGGCTGGGGGTGTCAGTTTCTCCAACTTTAGTTGAACCGAGTGTGGCTACGCCTGGTCCTTAAGAAGGTTAAAACAACACTAACTTGACGAACTATCATTGTGGTTTTGATGCGTAGGTAAGAACGGTTCTTGCTCAGCCCGTAGCATCCACGTAAAACTTGCAACAACAAAGTAGAGGACGTCTAACTTGTTTTTGCAGGGCATGTTGTGATGTGATATGGTCAAGGCATGATGCTATATTTAATTGTATGAGATGATCTTGTTTTGTAATTGAGTTATCGGCAAATGGAAGGAGCCATATGGTTGTCACTTTATTGTATGCAATGCAATCGCCCTGTAATTGCATTACTTTATCAGTAAGCGGTAGCGATAGTCATAGAAGCAATAGTTGGCGAGACAACAACGATGCTACGATGGAGATCAAGGTGTCGCGCTGGTGACGATGGTGATCATGATGGTGCTTCGGAGATGGAGATCACAAGCACAAGATGATGATGACCATATCATATCACTTATATTGATTGCATGTGATGTTTATCTTTTATGCATCTTATCTTGCTTTGATCTTCGGTAGCATTATAAGATCATCTCTCACTGAATTTCAAGATAAAAGTGTTCTCCCTGAGTATGCACCGTTGCCAAAGTTCATCGTGCCCAGACACCACGTGATGATCGGGTGTGATAAGCTCTACGTCCATCTACAACGGGTGCAAGCCAGTTTTGCATACGTAGAATACTCAGGTTAAACTTGACGAGCCTAGGATATGCAGATATGGCCTCGGAACACTGAGACCGAAAGGTCAAGCGTGAATCATATAGTAGATATGATCAACATAGTGATGTTCACCATTGAAAACTACTCCATTTCACGCGATGATCGGTTATGGTTTAGTTGATTTGGATCATGTGATCACTTAGATGATTAAGGGATGTCTATCTAAGTGGGAGTTCTTAAGTAATATGATTAATTGAACTTAAATTTATCATGAACTTAGTACCTGATAGTATTTTGCATGTCTATGTTGTTGTAGATAGATGACTCGTGTTGTTGTTCCGTTGAATTTTAATGCGTTCCTCGAGAAAGAAAAGTTGAAAGATGATGGTAGCAATTACACAGACTGGGTCCGTAACTTGAGGATTATCCTCATTACTGCACAGAAGAATTACGTCCTGCACTACTGGAATCAGCTAGTTTGCCATCTGCCAGTTCTTTGCCATCAGCTTCCAAAAAGCAGACGGCAAAGAACTGGCTGATGGCAAAGACCAAGTTTGCCATCAGCCAGTTCTTTGCCGTCGGCTAGCGGACGGCAAAGAGGGAGGGGCCCCACTGCCGAACTGCAAAAAATAACCTAACGGGCCCCCTCTTTGTCGTCCGCTAGCGGACGGCAAAGAGAAAGAAGGCGGACGGCAAAGTGCCGCGGACGGCAAAGAGGGAGGCCCCACGTAACGTTAACGGGGCCGCGCCCCACACCCCCCTCTCTCTCTTTTTCTCTCCCACCTCTCGCCACCCCGTCGCACCACGCCCCGCCGCCGCCCCAGCGCCCCCCGCCGCCGCCCCGGCGCCCCCCGCCCCGTCGCCCCCGCCGCCCTGCCGTCTGGGCGGGCACCTCCGCGCCCCGCCGCCCCGGCCGGGCCCGGCGCCGCCGCCCCAGGCCGCCCCGCCCCCCTCCTCCGCCGCCCCAGGTCGCCCCGCCCCGCTCCTCCGCCGCCCCAGGCCGCACCGCCCCCCTCCTCCACCCTGCAGGTGAGCTTCTTCCTTTTTTTCTTTTTTCTGTTTTTTTAGTTTTAGGTTTATGTTTAATTTAGATTTAGTTTTAGTTTTAGGATTAGTTTTTAGGTTTATAGGTTTAGTTTTAGTTTAGTTTTAGGTTTAGATTTAGTTTTTTTCTTTTTCTGTTTTTTTAGTTTTAGGTTTAGGTTTAGTTTAGTTTTAGGAAAGAAGAAAAAGAGAAAAAGAAGAGATCAGGAGAAGAAGAAGAAGAAGAGGAGGAGGAGGAGGAGAAGAAAAAAGAAGAAGAGGAAGAAGAAGAAGAAAAAAGAGGAGAGGAGGAGAAGAAGAAGAGGAAAAAGGAAAGGAGGAAGAAGAAGAAGAAAAAAGAGGAGAGGAGGAGAAGAAGAGGAAAAAGGAAAGGAGGAAGAAGAAGAAGAAGAAGAAGAAGAAGAAGGAAAAAAAGGAAGAAAAGGAAAAAGAGGAAGAAGAAGAAAAGGAAAAAAAACCCGACCCGACACGGTACCCTGACCCCGACCCGGCACCCTGACACGACACCCCGACCCCGAGACCCCGACCCCGACACCCCGACTCCGACCCCGACCCCGACACCCCGACCCCGACCCCGACACCCCGACCCCCCAAGCCTGACCCGACACCCCGACCCCGACCCCGACACCCCGACCCCGACCCGACACGGTACCCAGACCCCGACCCGGCACCCCGACACGACACCCCGACCCCGAGACCCCGACCCCGACCCTGACCCGACACGGTACCCAGACCTCGACCCGGCACCCCGACACGACACCCCGACCCCGAGACCCCGACCCCGACCCCGACCCCGAGACCCCGACCCCGACACCCTGACCCCGACCCCGACCCCGACCCCGACACCCCGACCCCCCAAGCCTGACCCGACACCCCGACCCCGACCCCGACACCCCGACCCCCCGAGCCTGACCCGACACCCCGACCCCGAGCCTGACCCGACACCACACCCCGACCCCGAAACAACACCCCGACACCGACACGGCACTACCCCGACATCGACACGACACCCCGACCCCCCGACCCCGAAACAGCACCCCGACCCCGACACGGCACCCCGACACCGACAGGACACCCCGACCACCGACACCTCCCAAAAAGGTGTTCTTTGGCCTTCCAGAGGCCGACGGGGTCATATATTTGTGAATTATTAGTTAGGTCATATATTTTTCGATTTTGTTATGAAAAACATCATATATAATTGTGTTGATCGTGTAGTTTTAAATGTGCAGTTGTTTCATCGCTGCGAGGTTTGGTGTTCGACGACCTCGCCGTGCGTTTGACGAGCTCTGCCCCTTCGTTCGTGGGTGAGCACAAATGACAAGTCCTCCTCCCCCATTAATTATTTGATCTATTCCGATGAAACTTGATAGCTAGCTATATATGTGTCTTGAATCATCAGTATGCGTAACCAATATGTGTCTCCCATTCGAAAGCGTCATAGTTATAAATATGCATGCATTTGCATATTTATAACCTTAATTCTTTCGAATTGTCCAACGCTATCCATGGACAGCCCGAGTATGTGTAGATTGGGTTCGTTTTTCCATATGCTTTGCTCCGGATCCGACGCATATATTTCGTCAGTGCCTCCCCTGTTGTTCTCCGGGTACACATCCTCTCTGTTTATTGCAGAGATGTGTATCAGGAGAACAACGGGGAGGTGCTGCCGAAATTTTGCGTCGGATCCGGAGCATAGCATGGGAAAATAAACCCAATCTACACATACATGGGTGGGATTAGGACCTATCATTACCTATTAGAGTGTAGGTTGCATGGACGTAATAAAATTGACAAAGTAGATCAACTGATGAATATATACATGGTGAATTACATATATAATTGTTGTGTGTCCAGTAGCTCTGAAAGTCAAGATGAGTGACCGTGCTTGGATGTATACCGGTCACACTGGTCAGAACAAATGGAGCGCTGAATGGTTCACAAAAACTAAGGGGTTTGTGCAAGCCGCATTTGCAAATGGCCAAAAGAAAACCTGGTGCCCCTGTTTCCGGTGCGGCAATTGGGAAAAGAAGACAGAGGCTGAAATGGGCAAACACCTACAGAAGAGTGGTTTTACGCCCGATTATACGGTGTGGACATTTCATGGTGAGTCTGCCCAACGTGACCGAGCTGAGGTGGATCGTCGTCGCACCGACGAGCATGGTACCGGGATGGAAAACATGGTGCAAGGCTATGATGATGCTCGGGATTTGGACGAGGAGATGGAGGAATCTGCAAAGGCCTTCAATGAAATGTTGGAGTCTTCGAAACGGCCGCTCCACGAGCACACTGAGCTTTGTCATCTGGATGCCATCTCACAAGTAATGGCTCTGAAGGCTCAGTTCAACTTGGGCAAAGAATGCTATGACGCAATTATGACAGTATTTGGACGCTTTCTACCCAAAGGCCATGTAATGCCTGCAAACCTGTACCAGTCGGACAAAATCCTCCGTGCACTGAAGATGCCCTATGAGAAGATACATGCCTGTGAGAAAGGATGTGCCTTATTTAGGCTTGACTATGCGGACTTGAACTATTGTCCCATTTGCAAGTCTTCCAGGTATATTGTGGTAGACAACGGTATGGGTGAGAAGACACAGACCAAAATCCCCGTTAGTGTTCTTCGGTATATGCCAATCGTACCAAGACTTCAACGTCTTTTCATGGTCGAAGAGACGGCCAGACAGATGACATGGCACAAAACAGGCAAAAGAACCGAACTAGATGCAGATGGGAATCTGATGATGGTACACACATCAGATGGTGTTGCGTGGAAAAAGTTTGATGAATTACATGCTGACAAAGCGGCAGATCCGAGGCATCCTCGAGTCGGCATCAGCATGGATGGGTTCAGTGTGTTTGGTATGACGGCAGCCCAATACAGTTGTTGGCCCGTATTTGTCTTTCCACTCAATCTCCCCCCCGGACAGATTATGCAAAGAAAGAACATTTTCCTGACGTTGATAATTCCAGGACCCAACTATCCGGGCAAAAATATGAATGTGTACATGCAGCCGCTTAAGGACGAATTGCAAGAAGTCTGGGATAATGGGTTCAAGACATACGACGCCTTTAGCAAACGGAACTTCAGAATGCATGTCTGGTACATGTACTCGACGCATGACTTGCCGGCGTATGCGCTATTCGTTGGCTGGTGTGTGCATGGAAGGTTCCCGTGCCCCACATGCAAGGGAGCTCTTGAGTTTCGTTGGCTTCAGGCCGGTCGCAAGTTTTCTTGCTTCGACATGCATAGACAGTTCCTGGATCCTCGCCATAAGTTCAGGAAAGACAAGAAGAACTTCATCAGGGGTAGAGTTGTCAAAAACTCTGCACCACCTGCATTGACAGGCCAACAGACCCTGGATCAGTTAAAGCTCTCGAGCCAGATCCACAACGTCCAGGGTACTTCAAGGGGTATAATACTAAGCATGCGTGGACTCACAAAACATGCTTATGGGATCTGCCTTACTTCAAAGACCTCCTTTGCCCACACAACATCGACGTGATGCACACTGAGAAGAATATCGCCGAGGCACTTTTTGGTACATTGTTCGGCATAGATGGGAAGTCAAAGGATAATACTAAGGCTAGAGTCGATCTGGAGGCGCTATGTGATAGGCCGTTACAAAACATGAAAGAACCGAAAGGAAAGCAGAACTGGACGAAGCCAAAGGCATGGTTCAATCTGGGAAGGCCAGCTATGAGGGAAATTCTCTTGTGGGTGCAACAGCAGTTGATGTTCCCCGATGGGTACGCAGCGAATCTAAAGAGGGGAGCGAATCTTGATAAACTGAAGATATTTGGTCTCAAGAGTCATGATTGGCACATATGGATTGAGCGGGTAATGCCGGTGATGTTGCGTGGCTTCATCCCTGAGGATGAATGGCTAGTACTGGCAGAACTCAGCTATTTCTTTCGTGTTCTTTGTGCGAAAGAACTATCGCCTGGCGTGCTAGAATAAATGGAAGAGTTGGCGCCGGAGTTGATCTGCAAGTTAGAGAAGATCTTTCCACCGGGCTTCTTTAATCCAATGCAGCATTTGATTTTGCATCTCCCGACCGAGGCAAGATTGGGGGGGGGGGGCGTGCAAAATCGTTGGTGCTACCCAACTGAGAGGATGCAGAAGACGCTTCGAGAAAAATGTAAAAATAAACGTAGAATTGAAGCATCGATGGCTGAGGCATTCATCACAGAGGAGGCGGCAAACTTCGTAACAGCGCACTACGAAGCCAAAAATCGTCATTTGCATAATCCGAAGCCTCGGTACAATGCTGACGAGCCTAAAAAGGGTGGATCCAACCTCAGCCTATTCAAAGGGAATCTCGCACCAGCTAGTGTTTCACATCCAGTATCTTTGGATAACGAAGAATGGCGGACCATTTCGTTGTATATCTTCAACAACCTGATAGAAGTGCGGCCGTACATCGAGTAAGTTCTCGGTACATTGTTTCGCAACTTCTATTTCCTTTGAACTACTCTTATTCCTGGATATGTCATACAGTCGATACGTCACCATATTCTCGTATGGAGCGGAGATCCAAAAGGATTCCGTCGAAGAGTATGAGCTTCTCGCAAAGCAAGGAGGTGGCTATCCCGGTTTCATCTCTTGGTTCAAACAAACGGTAATTTCTATTAGACAATTTCATATCATTCGCTAATTTGTGCATAATGCAACAATCCTTTCATATTAAACTTGTAGGCTAATTCAGAGTCTATGGACGCCGAATTGAGACAAGTCGCTAATGGTTTTGACTATAAGGTCCGTTCATTTGACAAGTACGACATCAACGGGTATCGCTTTCGTACCTATGGCAAAGAGCTATCTATGGCCGACCGAAAGTCAACAAATTGTTGTGTATCTGCTATCGGCGAAGGAGGTACCGAGTATTATGGGAGAGTTGAAGCAATTTATGAACTTCTGTTCTATGGTGAAAATCCACCGAATGTCGTAGTCTTCAAATGTTATTGGTTTCAGCCGAAGGAGACTAGAAGGACTCATGAACATGTAGGGCTAGTTGAAATCAACCAAAGCACTCATTTAGATGTTCCTGATGTCTATATTATGGCTCAACAGGCGACCCAAGTATTCTATCTACCGTGGGCCTGCCAAACTAATCCAAATCTGAAAGGTTGGGATGTCGTTTATGAAGTGCTGCCACGTGCTAGACTTTCTCCCCCAAAGGAAGAGGATTATGAACCTCACATTAACCCAGACACATATGAAGGAGAATTCTTCCAAGAGACACGTCTTTCCAAAAAGCGTTTCAAGAACCGCTATACTTCACCCCAAAACATTGAAGTAGACAGCGACAATGAATCCGACATCACCCCAGAGGAGGAACAAGAAGAGCCGGAACAAGAAGAGGTTACTGCTGCAGATGACCTGTCAATGCTTGACCGATTACGTCAAGGTGGCCTTGCACATGTTGATGCCAATGAACCCTATGAGCCCGTCATTGATTATAGTGATGATGATGATTATGCATTTATTGATGATACTGATCGAGATTATTAGTAGTGTCAGGTATTACATTTTTTTATGTTGTACTTGATGATGATACACTTAAGTGATACACATATTATTATTCATGTCGGTCTTTTTTTATGTTGTACTAATTTCGTTTACTATTTGTCATGGCAGGTGTTGAAAGATGGTGGGCGCTGGTCGGGAGCGTGGTCTGAGGTCTTCCATTCCAGACGCACCTCTCCACCGAGCGTTGCTGGACAGTATGGCCACACCGCCGGGCCCTTCTTCGTCGACCGCGGTGCCCAGCAGGGGACGAGGTAGGAAGAGAGGAGGTGGGGCACGTGGTCGTGGGAGAGGAGGTAGGGTGACTGCTACGGCGCCTTCCTCGCCGCCACCCCCAGCCGTTTCACCCGAGCACGTGACTGCTAGGGTGGACTCGTCCGAGGAGGAGGCTACACGGACTCCGGTCCACGAGCCTCCGGTCCACGGGTCTTGGGCCCACGAGCCTCGGGTCGACTGGCCTTCGGCCCACGAGAGTTCGGCCCACGTTACCCCGGAGGAGCACACGTCCGGATGGGGTACCTGGCCGGATCAGCCCGAGGAGCCGAGTGGCCATGCTGATGATGGCGGGGAGCCGACTGATCTTGAGGAGGAGGGGGGCACCGTCTACCAGCGTGGTGCTACACGGCTCCCGTCCGTGCCGGTGACCCACGAGCAGAGGTGGTTGATTTTCCCTGATGGGGAGAGGTACGTAAGTGCATTTAATATTTTTGTACCTTGTGCATTCACGTTTTTTCAAATAACTAATGCGTTGGCCTTGTCATGCTGCAGGGGTTGGGACCACCATCATAGTGTCCGCCGGCCCAACTCCGTCCTTGGAGTTCTTTGCCGGCAAAACTTCCCGGGGTTTGTCACGTTGCCTGGTGAGGGTCGGCTTCCAGAGCTTGGATTGAGCTGGGAGCACTACATGGCTGCCCGGCCCCGCCGGATGAGATTATCGACGGTGTCGTGTGCAACACGAGGGCAGACATGGTGATCAGAAAGTTCTGGGTAATTTCTCCTTTACACATTTAAAAATCTTCAACTAGCTAGTTATTAATTGTACTAATCAATATTGTCTCATTTGATTGCAGACATTCTACAGGTGTGAGGAGGGATACGAGGAGGACGCGGCACATGTTATCGAGAACGTCTGCAAGCGCCTACTCCAGAACTTACGGCACGAGGCTCGGGTGCAGGCTATTCGAGACTACTACGCCTTGCGTGGTATCAAGAAGACCAAGCCGGCGTGCCGCGATAAGTTCCTGAGTAAGGAGCAGTACATGAAGGTAATTCTTAAGGCCTTCTCTACTTAAGTTCCTTCATTTAGTAATTCTTAGCCGTAGCGCTCAAGTTTCTATTTGCTAACTTAGGCGCCTCCGAGATGGTGTGCGGATCGGATGGATTGTTGGGAGGTGTTGGTCGATGAGTGGTGCTCACAACGATGGCTAGCCCTCCACAACGAGGCCAAGGACAAACGTGCCCAAATGGAAGGTGTGCCACACCATCAAGGCAGCTCCAACTTATATCAGTTCGGGCGCAACTGGGTATGTGGTTTGCTTCATGATTCATGCAATTCATTCATCATGCTAGCTTGAGCCCTTTAATTACTAATTTTCATTGTTTCTCTCTTTCAGGCACGCTACAATAAGGCGGATAAGGTGCCAGAGGTGTACGACCTGTATGCCATGGCCCACACTGCCTCTTTCAAGAAAGTCAAGGCTTTCTCTCAGTCTGACCTCGATGATGCAAACAACTTCACCAACATCTCCTCCCACAACAAGCTCGTGAGATATAGAGATGAGGGGAAGGCGAGGAAAGGGGAGGACTTTAACCCGAGCCAGGGTCCCATTGATCCAGAGCTGTTGATGATATCTGGTGGCGGGAGGTCCCATGGCTCCATAGCCATTGGAGATGGACTTATCCGTTGTCCTAGCACTCTCCCGGAGATCAAGGCGCGCCAGTCGAGCTCCGCTCCTGAGATAAGGCCTCGTGAACGGCCAGTGCAACTCGCCATCAAGGTTAGTGATACGTACTCATTTATCTTTCTCCATTACATTGTGTGCGCTTCCATCGATGATTACAAATGGTCATGTGAGTGGTGTTGCAGGCTGCTATACAGAGTGAGAGAGATAGAACGGAGAAACTTCTGGCGGAGGCGGCGGAGAGGCAGCGGGAGTTGGAGGAGAGGACGACAAAGATGCTGGAGGAGGAGAGGGCACGAAATGACATGCAGGCAAGGGCCATGTACGAGCTCCTTGTGGTAAGTTTCTTCTGCAGATTAGCCAAAACATTCATGTAGTGTTTGTCTCATTACTAACTAGTATGACTGAGTCGTCAAAACCAAATGTGCAGTCTGTGTGCGAGAAGACAGGTCAGACCGCTCCGCCGATGCCAGTGATTGCTCCTGGGACCACGGTGAGTTTTATTTGAATGGACATTACTTGCTAGTCTTAACATTTGAGTGTCATCATGCTAACAAGACATTGGAAATGATCTTTGGTGCAGCGTAACTCCAGACAAGCATCGCACGATCCTTCTCCAGCTACCGACACGAGCCACCCCGCTCCTACACCTCCTACATCTTGGTAAGTTTATCTAGTGTTTTGCTTAACACATGCATAAAGACCTAGACTTAGCTTTATTTCCTCCAATGCTTACCATAATGACCTAGACTTAGCTTCTTCACCTCCAAAATGACTTAATAAGCTTACTGACCTCCAAAACCATCCATTTTACCTAAGTTAGCTCTAAAACGATCTGTACTTAGCTTACTTATGTCAAAAATTGCATAATTAGCTTAGTTAGCTCATAGACGATCCATTTTACCTAAGTTAGCTCTAAAATGACCCATTTTACCTAGGTTAGCTTATAAATGATCCAGTTCATCCAAGTTAGCTCAAAAATGACCCATTTTACCTAGATTAGCTCCTAAATGATCCATTTTACCTACATTAGCTTTAAAATGACCCATTTCACCTAGGTTAACTCCAAAATGACCAATCTTACCTAGGTTATCTCATAAACGATCCATTTCAACTAACTTAGCTCATAAACGATCCATTTCACCAAGTTAGCTAAAAAACGATCCATTTCTCCTAAATTGGCTCTTAAATGATCCATTTCACCTAAGTTAGCTCAAAAAGATCCATTTCAACTAAATTAGCTCATAAATGATCCATTTCACCTATGTTAGCTCAAAAACGATCCATGTCAACTAAGTTAGCTCATAAATGATCCATTTCACCTAAGTTAGCTAAAAAACGATCCATTTCACCTAAATTAGCTCTTAAATGATCCATTTCACCTAAGTTAGCTCAAAAAGATCCATTTCAACTAAATTAGCTCATAAATGATCCATTTCACCTAAGTTAGCTCAAAAACGATCCATTTCAACTAAGTTAGCTCATAAATGATCCATTTCACCTAAGTTAGCTAAAAATCGATCCATTTCACCTTAGTTAACTCAAAAACGATCCATTTGACCTTAGTTAGCTCATAAATGACCCATTTGAACTAAGTTACCTCATAAATGATCCATTTCACCTTAGCTAGCTCTTAAACGACCCATTTCAACTTAGTTAGCTCATATATGATCCATTTCACGTAAGTTAGCTCATAAATGACATACTCTTCTTGTTCTACTCTTCTTCTTGTTCTACTCTTCTTGTTCTAGTCTTCTGCTTGTTCTACTCTTCTTCTTGTTCTACTCTTCTTGTTCTAACTTTCTTATTTTTCATTTTGCAGATTTCATTCACTTGACGAAAGCTTGCATAGATGGAGTGCTCCTTATCCCTTTCTCTGTTTCTTTTGTATCGTTGAACTATGCATGTATCGTTGGATGAAACTATTGTAATATATATGGTTGGATGCCTCTATGTTGAACGATGAAGTTATGTGTTGGATATCTTATATGTTTGCTCTGTAATGGCCTTTTGAAATATATCTATATATGTCATATATATTTGTGATGAAAATTGTTGGATTTAATAATAAACAGATAAAAGAGCCAATATGCAGGCTCTTTGCCGTCTGCCACCCACGGCAACGGGCTCTTTGCCGTCTGCCGCGGACGGCAAAGAAGACACGTGGCATCCAGCTGTGCTTCCTGGGAGCTGACCCATTTGGTCAGTTTGCCTACAGTGGCAGACGGCAAAGACTTTGCCATCAGTGGCAGACGGCAAAGAACCTGCCATGTAGTGACGTGTAGATGACATCATATGGCAGACGGCAAAGACCCTAGCAATTGTGCCGTCAGCGGCGGACGGCAAAGGCCTGCCGTTAGCCACTTAACGGACTGACAGCGCAATTATTGCCGTCCGCCTTCTTTGCCGTCTGCCGCGCTCTCTTTGCCGTCCGCCGCAGATGGCAAAGACTTTACCGTCAGTAGCAGACGGCAAAGTAGCTGTTTACCGAAGCCTACTTTGCCGGAGCCTTTTGCCGTCCGCGGCTGACGGCAAAGGCCTTTGCCGTCCGCCGTTCATGCCTTTGCCGTCCGCCTTGGCAGACGGCAAAGTAGCTGATTCCTGTAGTGCTGGAAGCACCGCTGGGTGCCAAAGCTGCTGCAGGAGCAACACCAGATGTTATGAACGTCTGGCAGAGCAAAGCTGATGACTACTCGATAGTTCAGTGCGCCATGCTTTACGGCTTAGAACCGGGACTTCAACGACGTGTTGAACGTCATGGAGCATATCAGATGTTCCAGGAGTTGAAGTTAATATTTCAAGCAAATGCCCGGATTGAGAGATATGAAGTCTCCAATAAGTTCTATAGCTGCAAGATGGAGGAGAATAGTTCTGTCAGTGAGCATATACTCAGAATATATGGGTATAACAATCACTTGATTCAACTGGGAGTTAATCTTCCGGATGATAGCGTCATTGACAGAATTCTTCAATCACTGCCACCAAGCTACAAGAGCTTCATGATGAACTATAATATGCAAGGGATGGATAAGACAATTCCCGAGCTCTTCGCAATGCTAAAGGCTGCGGAGGTAGAAATCGAAAAGGAGAATCAAGTGTAGATGGTCAATAAGACCACAAGTTTCAAGAAAAAGGGCAAATGGAAGAAGAAGGGGAACTTCAAGAAGAACAGCAAACAAGTTGCTGCTCAAGAGAAGAAACCCAAGTCTGGACCTAAGCCTGAGACTGAGTGCTCTACTTCAAGCAGACTGGTCACTAGAAGTGGAACTGCCCCAAGTATTCGGCGGATAAGAAGGATGGCATGGTGAACAAAGGTATATGTGATATACATGTTATTGATGTGTACCTTACCAGAGCTCACAGTAGCACCTCGGTATTTGATACTGGTTCTGTTGCTAATATTTGCAACTCGAAACAAGGACTACAGATTAAGCGGACACTGGCTAAGGACGATGTGACGATGCGTGTGGGAAACGGTTCCAAAGTCGACGTGATCGCGGTCGGCACACTACCTCTACATCTACCTTCGGGATTAGTATTAGACCTAAATAATTGTTATTTGGTGCCAGCGTTGAGCATGAACATTATATATGGATCTTGTTTGATGCGAGACGGTTATTCATTTAAATCAGAGAATAATGGTTGTTCTATTTATATGAGTAATATCTTTTATGGTCATGTACCCTTAAAGAGTGGTCTATTCTTGAAGAATCTCGATAGTAGTGATACACATATTCATAACGTTGAAGCCAAAAGATGCAGAGTTGATAATGATAGTGCAACTTATTTGTGGCACTGCCGTTTGGGTCATATTGGTGTAAAGCACATGAAGAAACTCCATACTGATGGACTTTTGGAATCACTTGATTATGAATCACTTGGTACTTGCGAACCATGCCTCATGGGCAAGATGACTAAAACGTCGTTCTCCAGAACTATGGAGCGAGCAACTGATTTATTGGAGATCATACATATTGATGTATGTGGTCCAATGAATGTTGAGGTTCGCGGCGGGTATCGTTATTTTCTCACCTTCACAGATGATTTAAGCAGACATGGGTATATCTACTTAATGAAACATAAGTCTGAAACATTTGAAAAGTTCAATGAATTTCAGAGTGAAGTTGAAAATCATCGTAACAAAAAAATAAAGTTTCTACGATCTGATCGTGGAGGATAATATTTGAGTTACGAGTTTGGTCTACATTTGAAAAAATGCGGAATAGTTTCGCAACTCACGCCACTCGGAACACCACATCGTAATGGTGTGTCCGAACATCGTAATAGTACTTTACTAGATATGGTGTGATCTATGATATCTCTTTCTGATTTACCACTATCATTTTGGGGTTATGCTTTAGAGACGGCCGCATTCACGTTAAATAGGGCACCATCTAGATCCGTTGAGACGACGCCTTATGAACTGTGGTTTAGCAAGAAACCAAAGTTGTCATTTCTTAAAGTTTGGGGCTGCGATGCTTATGTGAAAAAGCTTCAACCTAATAAGCTCGAACCCAAATCAAAGAAATGTGTCTTCATTGGATACCCAAAGGAAACTGTTGGGTACACCTTCTATCGCAGATACGAAGGCAAGACATTTGTTGCCAAGAATGGATCCTTTCTAGAGAAGGAGTTTCTCTCAAAAGAAGTGAGTGGGAGGAAAGTAGAACTTGATGAGGTAACTGTACCTGCTCCCTTATTGGAAAATAGTTCATCACAGAAACCGGTTCCTGTGACGTCTATACCAGTTAGTGAGGAAGTTAATGATGATGATCATGAAACTTCAGATCAAGTTGTTACTGAACCTCGTAGATCAACCAGAGTAAGATCCGCACCAGAGTGGTACGGTAATCCTGTTCTGGAGGTTATGTTACTAGACCAAGACGAACCTACGAACTATGAAGAAGCGATGGTGAGCCCAGATTTCGCAAAATGGCTTGAGGCCATGAAATCTGAGATGGGATCCATGTATGAGAACAAAGTGTGGACTTTGGTTGACTTTCCCGATGATCGGCAGGCCATCGAGAATAAATGGATCTTCAAGAAGAAGACTGACGCTAACGGTAATGTTACTATCTACAAAGCTCGACTTGTTGCGAAAGGTTTTCGACAAGTTCAAGGGGTTGACTACGATGAGACTTTCTCACCCGTAGCGATGCTTAAGTCTGTCCGAATAATGTTAGCAATTGCCGCGTTTTATGATTATGAAATTTGGCAAATGGATGTCAAAACTGCATTCCTGAACGGATTTCTGGAAGAAGAGTTGTATATGATGCAACCGGAAGGTTTTGTCGATCCAAAGGGAGCTAACAAAGTGTGCAAGCTCCAGCGATCCATTTATGGATTGGTGCAAGCCTCTCGGAGTTGGAATAAACGTTTTGATTGTGTGATAAAAGCATATGGTTTTATACAGACTTTTGAGAAGTCTGTATTTACAAGAAAGTGAGTGGGAGCTTTGTAGCATTTCCGATATTATATGTGGATGACATATTCTTGATTGGAAATGATATAGAATTTCTGGATAGCATAAAGGGATATTTGAATAAGAGTTTTTCAATGAAGGATCTCGGTGAAGCTGCTTACATATTGGGCATCAAGATCTATAGAGATAGATCAAGACGCTTAATTGGACTTTCACAAAGCACATACCTTGACAATGTTTTGAAGAAGTTCAAAATGGATCAAGCAAAGAGAGGGTTCTTGCCTGTGTTACAAGGTGTGAAGTTGAGTAAGACTCAATGCCCGACCACTACAGAAGTTAGAGAGAAAATGAAAGATGTTCCATATGCTTCAGCCATAGGCTCTATCATGTATGCAATGCTGTGTACCAGACCTGATGTGTGCCTTGCTATTAGTTTAGCAGGGAGGTACCAAAGTAATCCAGGAGTGGATCACTGGACAGCGGTCAAGAACATCCTGAAATACCCGAAAAGGACTAAGGATATGTTTATCGTTTATGGAGGTGACAAAGAGCTCGTCGTAAATGGTTGCGTCGATGCAAGCTTTAACACTGGTCCGGACGATTCTAAATGGCAAACTGGATACGTGTTTATATGAAATTGTGGAGCTGTCAGTTGGTGCAGTTCTAAACAAAGCGTCGTAGCGGGATCTACATGTGAAGCGGTGTACATAGCTACTTCGGAAGCAGACAACGAAGGAGTCTAGATGAAGGAGTTCACGTCCGATCTAGGTGTCATACCTAGTGCATCGGTGTTGGGGAACGTAGTAATTTCAAAAAAATTCCTACGCACACGCAAGATCATGGTGATGCATAGCAACGAGAGGGGAGAGTGTTGTCTACGTACCCTCGTAGACCGAAGCGGAAGCATTGACGCAACGTAGAGGAAGTACTCGTATGTCTTCCCGGTTCAACCGATCCAAGCACCATTACTCCGGCACCTCCGAGTTCTTGTCACATGTTCAGCTCGATGACGCTCCCCGGGCTCCGATCCAGCAAAGCTTCAGGGAGGAGTTTCGTCAGCACGACGGCGTGGTGACGATCTTGATGTTCTACCGTCGCAGGGCTTCGCCTAAGCACTGCTACAATATGACCGAGGTGGAATATGGTGGAGGGGGGTACCGCACACGGCTAAGGAACGATCACGAAGATCAACTTGTGTGTCCTGGGGTGCCCCCCTGCCCCCGTATATAAAGGAGCAAGGGAGGAGGAGGCCGGCCCTAGGAGGAGGGCGCGCCAAGGGGAGTCCTACTCCCACCGGGAGTAGGACTCCTTCCTTCCTAGTCCAACTAGGAGAAGGGGGGAAAGAAGGGAAGTGGAGAAGGAAGGGAGAGGGGGGCCGTGCCCCAAACCCCTTGTCCAATTCGGACTGGGCTTGGGAGGGGCGCGCGCCACCTCCTGGCTCCTTCCCACTAAAGCCCATTAAGGCCCAATACTCTTCCCCATATTCCCGTAACTCTCCGGTACTCCGAAAAATACCCGAATCACTCGGAACCTTTCCGATGTCCGAACATAGTCGTCCAATATATTGATCTTTACGTCTCGACCATTTCGAGACTCCTCGTCATGTCCCCGATCTCATCCTGGACTCCGAACTCCTTCGGTACATCAAAACTCATAAACTCATAATATAACTATCATCAAAACCTTAAGCGTGCGGACCCTACGGTTCGAGAACAATGTAGACATGACCGAGACACGTCTCCGGTCAATAACCAATAGCGGAACCTGGATGCTCATATTGGCTCCTACATATTCTACGAAGATCTTTATCGGTCAGACCGCATAACAACATACGTTGTTCCCTTTGTCATCGGTATGTTACTTGCCTGAGATTCGATCGTCGGTATCCAATACCTAGTTCAATCTCGTCACCGGCAAGTCTCTTTACTCGTTCCGTAATACATCATCCCGCAACTAACTCTTTAGTTGCAATGCTTGCAATGCTTGCAAGGCTTAAGTGATGTGCATTACCGAGAGGGCCCAGAGATACCTCTCTGACAATCGGAGTGACAAATCCTAATCTCGAAATACGCCAACCCAACATCTACCTTTGGAGACACCTGTAGAGCACCTTTATAATCACCCAGTTACGTTGTGACGTTTGGTAGCACACAAAGTGTTCCTCCGGTAAACGGGAGTTGCATAATCTCATAGTCATAGGAACATGTATAAGTCATGAAGAAAGCAATAGCAACAAACAACATGATCAAGTGCTAAGCTAACGGAATGGGTCAAGTCAATCAGATCATTCACCTAATGATGTGATCCCATTAATCAAATAACAACTCCTTGTCTATGGTTAGGAAACATAACCATCTTTGATTAATGAGCTAGTCAAGTAGAGGCATACTAGTGACACTCTGTTTGTCTATGTATTCACACATGTATTATGTTTCCGGTTAATACAATTCTAGCATGAATAATAAACATTTATCATGAAATAAGGAAATAAATAATAACTTTATTATTGCCTCTAGGGCATATTTCCTTCAATTGGATCCAATGAAAATCTTTTTGTGACAATACTGGTGCAATTGCCTTGGCAAAGGAATCAAGATTTCACAAGAGAACCAAGCACAACAAGATACGCTTCAACTCCATCCGGGATCAAGTCCATGTGGGAGACATAGAGATTTGCAAAATACATACGGATCTGAATGTTGCAGACCCGTTGACTAAGCCTCTTCCATGAGCAAAACATGATCAGCACCAAGGCTCCATGGGTGTTAGAATCATTACTATGTAATCTAGATTATTGATTCTAGTGCAAGTGGGAGACTGAAGGAAATATGCCCTAGAGGCAATAATAAAGTTATTGTTTACTTCCTTATATCATGATAAATGTTTATTATTCATGCTAGAATTGTATTAACCAGAAACATATTACTTGTGTGAATACATAAACAAACAAAGTGTCACTAGTATGCCTCTACTTGACTAGCTTGCTGATCAAAGATGGTTATGTTTCCTAGCCATAGACATGAGTTGTCATTTGATTAACAAGATCACACCATTAGGAGAATGATCTGATTGACTTGACCCATTCCGTTAGCTTAGCACTTGATCATTTAGTATTCTACTATTGCTTTCTTCATGACTTATACAAGTTCCAATGACTATGAGATTATGCAACTCCCGTTTACCGGAGGAACACTTTGTGTGCTACCAAATGTCACAACGTAACTGGGTGATTATAAAAGTGCTCTATAGGTGTCTCCGAAGGTACTTGTTGGGTTGGCGTATTTTGAGATTAGGATTTGTCACTCCGATTGTCGGAGTGGTATCTCTGGGCCCACTCACTAATGCACATCACTATAAGCCTTGCAAGCATTGCAACTAATGAGTTAGTTGCGGGATGATGTATTATGGTACGAGTAAAGAGACTTGCTGGTAACAAGATTGAACTAGGTATTAAGATACCGACGATCGAATCTCGGGCAAGTAACATACCAATGACAAAGGGAACAAACGTATGTTGTTATGCGGTTTGACCGATAAAGATCTTCGTAGAATATGTGGGAGCCAATATGAGCATCCAGGTTCTGCTATTGGTTATTGACCGGAGATGTGTCTCGGTCATGTCTACATACTTCTCGAACCCGTAGGGTCCGCACGCTTAAAGTTCGGTGACGGTTATATTATGAGTTTATGTCTTTTGTTGTACCGAAGATAGTTCGGAGTCCCGGATGTGATCATGGACATGACGAGGAGTCCTGAAATGGTCGAGACATAAAGATTGATATATTGGAAGCCTATATTTGGATATCGAAAGTGTTCCGGGTGAAATCGGGATTTTACCGGAGTATCGGGGGGTTACCGGAACCCCCCAGGGGTTTAATGGTCCAAGATGGGCCTTAGTGGAGAAGAGGAGGGGCGGCCAGGGCAGGCCGCACACCTTCTCCCCCTCTAGTCCGAATTGGACAAGGAGGGGGGGTGCCCCCTATTCCTTCCTCTCTCTCTTCTCCTTCCCCCTTCTCCTACTCCAACTAGGAAAGGAAGGAGTCCTACTCCCTGTGCCTCCCTGGCGCGCCTCCTCCTGGCCGTCCGCCTCTCCCCCTTGCTCCTTTATATACGGGGGTAGGGGGCACCCCAGATACACAACAATTGATCATTGATCTCTTAGCCGTGTGCGGTGCCCCTCTCCACCATAATCCACCTCGACAATATCGTACCAGTGCTTAGGCGAAGCCCTGCGTTGGTAGAACATCATCATCGTCACCACGCCGTCGTGCTGACGGAACTCTCCCTCAAAGCTCGGCTGGATCAGAGTTCGAGGGACGTCATCGAGTTGAACGTGTGCTGAGCTCGGAGGTGCCGTGCGTTCGGTACTTGATCGGTCGGATCGTGAAGACGTACGACTACATCAACCGCATTGTGCTAACGCTTCCGCTTTTGGTCCACGAGGGTACATGGACACACTCTCCCCGCTCGTTGCTATGCATCACCATGATCTTGCGTGTGTGTAGATTTTTTTTTTGAAATTACTATGTTCCCCAACAGCGGGGTCGCGCCGGTGGGCATGTGATGATGGACGAGCACAGGATGGTGGCGTTGTCTGGCTTCGTGGTGGTGTCGACGCGAGTTAGACCGGGCAATGTAGATGCAACAGTACATCACTGAAGATGGATTGGTGGCATGTGGCTGCGGCGGCCTCATACCCGACAGGCGTCCTGGTTGAGGAGTGCGCCGGACTGGTGGGTGCCCCATACCCGACAGACGTCCTGGTTGGGACCTCAGGTCTTAGATGTTAGATTTGGCTGCGAGGTCTATTAGGTATTAGGGCCAGACTATCAGCATCCCTACATCAACTGGATAGGAGTAGCGATAGATGTTGCCCAGAGGGTGGCTTTAGTCTTACTGTTATATGACTTTATAAGGTCATGTGTGAATAATTAATAAAATGACTGCAGGCATCGTCCAAATGTAGAGGCTAAGGATGGCAATTTTACCCATGGGCATGGATATCCATGGATATCCGACCCGAATGGATAGGGTTTGGATATACTTCTATGTCCATGGGCGGCGCCCAAACCCGACCCACTTGCTGGTGGGTAGGACAAGGATATAATCTTGTACCCATGGATATATCCAAACCCGACACGATAGTATGACTTAATGGGTAAAAATCTGCTATCCCTGCACATGTCCCACTAAAATTTTACACTTTGTTATCTAAAACATGCAAAATAAATTACATAATCCTCATCGTAACTTTTATTAGTTGACATTCAATCCCCCTAACATACTCGAACACCCCTTCCCTTATTTTTATCTCCTTGTTAAATGACTCGTCATTCTCATCTGTTAGAAAAAATACTAAATGATCTTAGGTTGTTAGTGGACATTGATTTACCATAAGTTGATGTTTACCATAAGTGAAGCCTAGCATGCCACAAGGTGAAGCATGGAAGAGCTTATGTTAACATTGTGTTATGTCTTATTTACATTTCTCGAGAGGACCCAATAGATATCCAGTGGGTATGAATATCCATCGGGTTTGGACATGGACACAATTTTTCACCCATGGATTTTTTCATGGGCGGGCAATGGCAGTCTTGATGGATATGGATATGGATTTGATATTGTTCAACCCGGTCCAAACCCGACCCATTGTCATCCTTAATTTCAAATTGTAGGATTGAATAAAAAAAGTCGGTGTCTAGGATTTCGGTCTCACTGGTACGTATTAGCGGGCCGACTAAGTGGCAGTGACATACTAGTATTGCAATACTCCTTAGATGATTAAACAATCTCCTATGGATTGCATTCGCAAACAGTCAGTCCTACGTGTAGTACACATAACATCGCATCATGGTCACACGCGGCTGTCAATAATACACTCAGAACCAAAGGATCACATAACCTCATCTATATAATTCATGTACATGCAAGTTCTAACAAGATCATATTAAAGGAAGTCTCCCAACACCAACCGCCTCCAGTATTTACTAAAGCCGGTTTTAAATTTACAGCCCCCTCTGCCGCTAATAGAACCGCCTCCACTAGATCATTAGAGGCGGCTTTGTCACATGGTGACGTAACAGCTTCCGTTGGCCGCTCCTAATGCTCATTTTTCTACTAGTGCAATGTCAGTTTACAACACGTTTATTCCTTTTTTCGCTTATTCGTAAGTGTTTCCTAGTTACGGCTGCGTCGTATTATGGTAAGCCTCCTCTTGAGGCGGTCGCCATATTCTGGTGTCTGTTAGGTATCTTGTGCTTTGAGGGCCCCACTTTGGCATCCGAGGGAAAGGAAGATGATAAGAGATTTGACTTATCATTGACAAACATAATACTGTAAATTAGATATATTAAATTTGGGGGTATCCAAAATGAGCACCAGCGTATTAAATATGGGGATCTAACATTGTGTCCATTCAGTTGACAATGATCAGTTTTATATCACGATCACGATGTGTTGCATTAACGAAAGTATGGAGGTTAGATGTATATAAACTAGATGACACCCCGCACGTTGTTGTGGGAATTGTAGTAAGGAAAATGGATCTATGTTAGACAAGTGAAATGTAAATAAAATAATTTGAATACACTTGTTAACCATGTCATCTCTCAGCTAAAAAATGCATTTCATTGGTCTAGAAAAATACAAACAATTTCCTTTAATAAAATATGTACATTGGCCAGTGCGTCGGTTTCGATTTACTAAATACAGTGACCCCGCTATCCATCTGTAAATCCAAAACATCTCATGCACAAAGACCAAATAAATATACCACCATTCAAATAAGCATTGGAGATTTGCTTTGGAGGTGGAGTCTTCTCAGTTGCCCACATCATAGCTCACCTTCTATTTCTTCATCTACTGAGGATAACAAACAACCACCTGCATGACGCAGTGCTGACACTTGAAAATTGAAAAAATGTAGTTGCTAAGAAGAGTTGCATGATGGTGAGAACAAAAATATGTGATTTAAGGTAGTATGGATTCAACCTCTACTATATTCCGTGAAAGCATTATTATAGAAAATTAGCTAGAAAAATAAATTTCACAATGCAATAAAGCAGTGATACAATTTCACTTAGTAAGTCAAGACCAGTCAAGGGAAAAGACTTCTAAATTTACCACGGTGAAGAACTTTGGCAATAACGATTAAACATGGCATTCCATAAGCATTTTATGCTTTTTGTCTATTCTATTCCAATTAATACCATAACAGTCATGGTTTGGTAAGTCGGAATAACATGTCCAAAACAACAACATGTACGTTAAGTCGAACAACTATGACAATAAGTAGAACTGAAACAATTCAGTAGAATCAAAGAATAACAATCTGTACTAAAAATTTTAGGAGGACATATTCTTACTTCTATTGTCTATAGATAGGGAAACTAGCATCCGAGAGCACAACCACCAAAGTTGTCATCATAGCTAACAAAAACCATACTGGAAAATACCGAATATAGAGTTTAGAAAAAAATAAGGAGTGATTACTACCGATGCATATCCATTGGAGTTTTGATAACATTCAATCAATTTGTATCTGGTTTCACAATACAACTTTTTGTTCCATGCAATACTAATGAGAATGGACGGAAAAAATATGTTGATATTCCTTCAACTGTTTTTTTATCATGTGCCTTCAACTATTCAGACCTATACTTGTCAAAATTCTCGGGTCCGCATATATGCTGGAGTAACTCGGGGCATTAACATATGGGAATGATTGGAAGACAACTGCAGGATCTAAGAAAAGAGTTACCTGCAAACATCAAGTTATTTTGATTATTCAGAAATACATTCAACACACACAAATATTTACAAATAGTAGATGTGTTGAACAGCAAAAAAAGATTAGGGGTGCCATGCCATCAGAAAAGATTGGTGCATTTTGTAAGGTAATTTCTTCAGAGGTTATTTTTATCTCCAGTGAATAGTAGCATCGCCAATCTCAAAGGTAGTAAGTGATTGACGTAACCTGCTAGAGTAAATCAGATCAGTAGCAAATTTGCAATGAGGTTACAATCAAAAACAAAGCAAAGTTGATGCTTGAACTTTAAAAAACACACAAAAATAAATTGGAAATCAATCTGCATGGAAGAATATGCACGCACGCAAAGATTTCATACTACAATACCAAACATGAGTACATGAACGACAATATGTACTCTTATTCATTACTTCCGGATCTAGCCCTTTAGGTAGTCATTCCTCGTGGGGATTTGTGGCAGCATGAGTTTGTTCATGGCTCGTGACGCCTAGGGATGGGATCAATCTATGCACACATGTATCAGATCTAGCCGGTGACAAATGCCAAGGTAGGGCAGGTGAGGCATACTGTGTGGTGAAGAAATTGATGAACTGGCCATGGAGATCCAAGAACGGTGACAACAAGCGGACAGTTATCAAACTCGGTCAGGTAGAAGAAGGAGGGCGACACCGCGGACGGTAGCTACGCGATGGAGCCAAGTGTCTCCCATCGACTGGTTATAAAAGCCTCCACACTCCTCCTCCTCGAGATTTACCAGGAGGCGATGGGCATAGATCAAGGCATGGACCATCGGGACTTCAAATTTGCCATCTCCAACATGCTAAGGGAGAAATCTGATTACTTGAATAGTTGATGTGGTGTGGAAGGAAGCTTAAAGGGAAGAACAAACTCTGACGAAGATGGAAGCTTATAGGGGAGGAATCGCTCCATTTGTTACTCCTGCAATTATGCAGATAAGATGAAAAGGATCAGTTATGGAAATCAATTGGCAGGGTGGTTAAATTCTTTTTTGAAGCCATTAGCGGGGTGGTTAATTGGGAAAGGGTGGGGATTTAATAGGGGAGATGATTGGGTCAGGATTCATATACCCGATGTGGAAAAAAAAGGCAAAGTGAGGGAGTCCTGTATTAAGGGGTCCTTGGGCGTCCGGACTATGTAACATGGGCCAGACTAATGGTCTATGAAGATACAAGACAGAAGACTTCTTCCCGTGTCCGGATGGGACTCTCCTTTGCGTGGATGGCAAGCTTGGCGTTCGGATATGTAGATTCCTTCCCTTGTAAACCGACTCTGTACAACCCTAGGCCCCTCCGGTGGCTATATAAACCGGATGATTTAGTCCATAGAGGCAATCACAAACATGCAGGCTAGACATCTAGGATTTAGCCATTACGATCTCGTGGTAGATCAACTCTTGTAATCCTCATATTCATCAAGATCAATCAAGCAGGAAGTAGGGTATTACCTCCATCAAGAGGGCCCGAACCTGCGTAAACATCGTGTCCTCCGTCTCCTGTTACCATCGACCTTAGACGCACAGTTCGGGACCCCCTACCCGAGATCCGCCGGTTTTGACACCGACATTGGTGCTTTCATTGAGAGTTCCGCTGTGACGTCAAATACAGGATTGATGGCTCACCTTCACTACAAGAAATATTTCAACTTGTGACCTTGACTATTGGTCACTGAAAGGTCATTGTTTTTCATTTGCGACCTTTTTTTGACCAAAAACAGAAGGTCAAAAGCTAGCGGTCGTAAACTAAAATTAACGACCTTCTCTGTGACAATCTGATGTTTACGACCAAAATATGCCTATTGTTTTGTTTTGGTCACTAGCAGTCTCCCCAGGCCACGTAGGCATCCGACGTGGCAATCTGATGTGGCACAAGATTCAGCCCGGTCCAATTCGGTTTTCTATATGGGCCTAGCCCAACAATTCGGCCTACATGGGTCTGACCCAGTAATTTAGCCCATGTATTATTTTTTAGGCAAGCCCTTTTAATATATGTATTTTATGTTAATTTCGGTTAAATACATGGGCCTAGCCTACAATTTGGCCTTTTTATTTTCTAGCGCACAACATTTTGCAGTCAATTTATTTTTTTATTTCCAGCTTTTTTTCTTAGCTCCAGTTTACAGATGGGTCCCAAATGTCATATTTTTCATAGCTTATTAATAAGCAATATATATGTATATATCAAACAGACAGAAGAAAGAAAGCATATGAAAATCTTCTAATAACAGCTAAAATAAGTTTATTACAATATGCTATACAGAACAGAACACGTGAAACTACATACACTCATTCACATCACAACAACCAGTCTCCATACACTCATTCACAGCACATCAACCAGTTTAACCATCGAATCTTGCATACCCAGGAACTTCAAACTTCACCCAGATCCACACAATCATAAATATTGGGATCTACAAATAGACTGCTCTGCCAGTACAAAAGCTAGCTGCTCTTCAACATGGGTAGAAGTCCTCAACGGAGTTCCATTCACCTACAAGAACAGAATGGAATATCAAGTACTTGCATTCTTCAAGAAGATTACAACCAACATATATATGTACAGGGACATCAGGAAAGCTGATGGAGCAAAATCAAACAACAGATAAATCAAGTAAACAGACCATTTGGAAAAAAAAAATACTACCAGGCTTGAACATGAGCATAGAAAAGAAAAGATGATTTCAGTGAAATTAAAATTGCCAATGAAAGCTGAATAACAGTGCAGCTGATTAGCTCCTTGTATTGAGGAATATCACAAAATTAAACAAGATGGTCGTGCAAGTTTCTATACAAGTATTCGTGATTACAGTTTGTTATCGTCGTCTAAATTCTCCAACATGCACAAAATTAATTAATATATCTGAATGTGCTACCAATGAAGCAAATTCTAAAAGATACACGGACAGGGCTTAATTAGCCAACCATGTCATTCTATAAACACACAACAAACTCAACGATAACGTGTATAGTTATTACCAAATAGTTTCTCTATGAGTATTCATGATTTCAGTTTGTCATCGTCGTTTAAATAGCTTGGCAAACATTGACAGCAAAGAAACAAAAAATTTAAGTCAATAGCTTTGTGAGCATGTAGTAGATTGTTCACATCCTACTGAAATACATGGCAAAGAAGCTTTACCATGTAGACAAACACCCACTAACTCAGACGCTACAGGTGCTTGTTTCATCATGTTACAAAGGAGAAGCACAAACCACAACTTTACTCCACACACACACACACACACGGACCAGTAGATCAACAGGAGGACATAGATTAGACCAAATCCACATAAACAAATCCATACACATAGCAGGATAACTCGATAGTGGCCAATTGGTTTCATCAGGAGCAACAGTGCATATTTTCCCTAAACCTAAAATTGCCATAGTGCGTAAATCATGCCACTGGTCAGAGCACAACACCACAATCACCAGTACAAGGCCACCAGAAGCACCATAGAGAGGGATAGAGCTCACCTAGGTGGTTTGTAGCCGAGGCAGAAGCACAGCCGGCCACGGTTGCGGCAGAGTTCCTTGCAACGCATATGCAGATCCTCGGGGCTTGTTGTCTTTACCAACACTTCATCCCACAAAACAACTCCCTCGGCTTCCATGTCACACGCTTCTACTGCCTTGTCCACCATGTCATAGATTCATCCAGAGTAGTTGGACTGAGATCCTCCAGCAGAGGGGCACAACCAACTAACATACAAAAGGAGAAACGGTCACTTTAAACGGTAATAATATTTTAGGTCTGACTAGTACTAAAATCAACATCATCTGACTCTATATAAAAAATCAACAACATGTTGTAACAGTACCACTGTGCTCCCAATCATAAACAACAAGATTCGAGACATTTATCATGCCAACAATACCACTAGTAGTAGTACCAATGTGTTAACAAAATTTAGGCCAGTATACCAGGACAAAGCCCCTGCTGCTCTCAAACAGTAGGTCACTGCCATAAGCTTTGATTTCTGGCAACAAGGGGAATTGGATCAATTGCAATTCAAGATGGTGCATTATTTGCTAGTGGCAAAGCAGGTTCGTTTTTACTGGGTACTGACAAAGTTGGTTTTTACTAGGTAGCGGCATAGTAAGTTGTGACATTTAAAAAAAAAACCAGTAAGAAAACCATCGGCGGCTGCTGCAGCCCGCTGCTCTCCTCCTCGACACCGCCGCTGTAAATTTAGCTAGCAATCAGCAGCAGCAAGTACAGAGTAAACTAGGACTTTGTTGTAGCTACAGAAACTGAAACAACACACACATCACGGAATTTCATATCATAGCCAACAAATATTTTACCAGAACACAGGGTGTTCTTCTCTGTATTTTAGAAACATGCAAACAAAGGTTTCAGTACAAACAAACAAGTGGAGTAGACAAATTTCAGAAGAGAATGTGTTCGCACCGTTTGGTTTATTTGTTTGGTTTATTTAAACAAAAGTTTCTGTACAAATAGACAAGTGGAGTTAAAAAAAATACAGAAACTACATAAACTGCACATTCAGGTTGTGATACTCCCATCTTCAGTATATGCATGTTGTGATACTCCCATCTTGTGCAATTTGACTCACAGAACAAGAACAAAATTGATTTTGAACATTCGATGCAAAATACGGTAAATACGTCTTGTATCTACTCCTTGGCTACTGTTATTTCAACTATAAATTTAGCCAGCAATCATCAGCAGCAAGTACAGAGTAAACTGGGACTTTGTTGTAGCTACAGAAACTGAAACAACACACACATCATGGAATTTCATATCATAGCCAACAAATATTTTACCAGAACACAGGGTGTTCTTCTCTGTATTTTAGAAACATGCAAACAATGGTTTCAATACAGTCAAACAAGTGGAGTAGACAAATTTCCTAACAGAATGTGTTCGCACCGTTTGGTTTATTTGCTCGGTTTATTTAAACGAAAGTTTCTGTACAAATAGACAAGTGGAGTAGCATGTGTTTACTTTGCATGCTCAAGGTACACTAGTCTGATGAAAACAATATGCTCGAGGTACATTAGCTTGCATGCTCGGAGTACTTTCAGAAATTCTGAACAACATCAAATTGGCTAAATAACTTGGCCTAGAACACCAATCTTAAAGTGAATTTATGAGAGCAGTACATTCATGAAGTTCTACTCTGAATTTTAACTTTCTTTCTCTGAATTTTCTGCAGCAGGGTAATATCTCAAAAGAAAACAACACTGTAAACAGGCAATTGACTAAAACCTGGAGTACTAAGATAGGGAATACCCACATTCATTTCAGAAATTGGTGTTGGACATACGACAACCCCTTGAAGTACACCTAAATTTATACTGAATTCCTTGCTCTATGACAAAAACCGGGAGCACAAACATAAGGAATTGAAATGCCTGCATTCATTTCAGCAAGCAAACTAGTAGATCTTGGAGGTTGAAGCACTAAGATTAAGGAGTAACTTAATCAGAACGGCCTAGCAATCTAGCACCAGCATCAACAGCCGTTTTAATCAATCAGAAGGGAAGGAGTAGCTTAATCAATACCCTTATCCATGAATTACAGGTAGGACTCAATCTTGGAGGTTCGTGTTGGGCTCTTGGTGGCGCTGCCAGCCTGCCACCTTCCCTTGGCGCTTGAGTAGGCCGTCAACTCCTTGTTGTACGCCATCCTCACGTTCATACTCATAGCAAGGGCGGCAGACCAGGAGGGCGCACTCATTGCAGGCCTGACCATCTGCGCCTTTCAACTCCTTACCCTGCATCAGCAAGATCAAAACAAGGTCAGTATACACCCCTACGAAATTAACACAACTTGCCAGGAGACACAACAATTCCTCATGTATTCATTGATGCTACATGAGGAAATCATCTGCTTGGCTTAAAGTTGAGACTATGATCATCAATGAATACTAAACAAGGTCCCAATATATCAGTGAGGTCTGGAACAGAAAAATCTCTTAATTGCTCCACCACTCGTCAATTAACAGAGAGGGAAAATGCGCCAAATAAACGAATCCAGCTCGCAACTACGCAACCCCCGTTGTTACTCGCAACTTAGATCCACTGCCTCGCGCGCGCCAGATCCACCGATGCGCGCACCGCATGAAGGAGCTATGACGAGCAGAGATGACACCGAAACATTAAGGCCTCGAGGCAGACAGAAAGGGTGAGAGAGGGGGGAGACAGACGTACCCATCATGGTCGGAGATCCGCGGTCACCATGGCCGGAGATGGATGGATGCCAGCGCGCGTGGTGGAGGTCGACGAAGAACCGACATCGTGGTTGAAGCAGTAGATGACGGCGTCGTGGTTGAAGCAGTAGACGATACAGTAGCTAATCACCAGGGCCATCGCGGCAGGATCCCCCGAGAGAAGGTGGGTGCGGATCCGCCGTCGCTGCCCCGGCCCCATCCATCCATGGGCGATGGGTGGGTTTCGGCCGCTGTTGCCACATCCGTAGATCTCAGGAGGGACGGAGGGAGGGAGGTCGCCGGTGGGGGTGGTAGTCCGCCAGCGGCGGGATTGGAGAGGAGTCGGGGGAGGGAGTGGATCTCTAGCCAGGGAGGGGAGGGGAGGTGGAGGCCGTGGTTGTGGTCGCTGACGGTGTTGAAGTGGTGAGCGCCGCCACGGGAGAGAGAGAGGGGACGCTGGGGAGAGAGATGGCTGGGTGGGGGCTGGTTGAGAGGAGGTCGTCGTCGGCCGGTGGGATCGGGGGAGACGAGGTGGAGGGAGGGATCGGGGAAGAGGATTGGATCGAATTGTGGGAGTCAAGAAAGAAAGGATGCCCGCGGGGGGGCGGGGATGGAAAATGACCAGAGGACAGAGGTAGGGTTTCAGGCCGTTGGATCTGCGAGCATCCGACGGCGTATGATGCACGATCCGCGTGAGACATCCACGGACCAATCACAATGCAGTATGATGTTATGACCATCTAATTAAATAGGTAATAGTTGCCTAAAAATAATGTGTTAAAATCATGTAATCTCATATTGTGCACAAATGATCAATCTTATGGCCACATTCTTGGCATAGGTTGTTCAAATGATCTCATATTTTGCACAAGGGTGCACCTTGGAATTCCAAACAATGTTGCCTAAGGGAGTTTTCATTTTCTTTGCACGGAAAATACATTTTCCATTTTTTGAATGCCCGAAATGAGTTTTTTTGTGTGAAGGACCTCCCAAATAATTGTTGCAAAATTGGACCAAATCAATTTTCTAAAATACTAGGACATATTTAATGCACAAGTGAAAAAATGGTCGGGTGTAAAAAGTTTTGATCCACCTCTCGTGAAAAAGACAAATTTTCGCCGATTCAGCTGGAAGCGGATCAAATTTGAACTGTAGCTACCTTGTAGTTTGCTCTTTATTTTTTCCAAAAATCATTTCTAGGTACATAAGTATCTATTTAATCAGAGAAACACCAAAAAAATCCAAGATTCAACCACTAGTTAGGAACGGTCATTCCCGCCGTTTTGACCGCATTTTGAAACGGGCATAAAAATTTCAAAAAAATCAAAAACTTGGAAAACCTTCGCATTGTGTCATTATACGTGGCCAAGTTCCCAGGAAAAATAATAAAACTAGTAATGCGGCAATTATTTTAAAAAAGTGTTCTTAGAAACGAGTTATCACGTGTGGAGATCAATGGCTTTCAAGCCAAATGATCAACCTTATGGCCACATTCATGGCATAGTTTGTTCAAATGATCTCATATTGTGCACAAGGGTGCATATTGGAATGGCAAACAATGTTGCCTAAGGAAGTTTTCTTTTTCTTTGGATGAAAGAACCATTTTCCATTTTTTGAATGCCCAAAAGGAGGTTTTTTTTGTGAAGGACTCCCAAATAATTGTTGCAAAATTGGACCAAATAATTTTTCTAAAATACTAGGACATATTTAATGCACAATTGACCAAATGGTTGGGTGTAAAAAGTTTTTATCCACCTCAGGTGAAAAAGACAAATTCCCGCTGATTCAGTTGGAAGCGGGTCCAATTTGAACTGTAGTTGGCTCGTAGTTTGCTCTTTATTTTTTACAAAAATCATTTCTAGGTACATAAGTATCTATTTAATTAGAGAAACACCAAAAAAATTCCAAGATTCAATCACTAGCTAGGAACGGTCATTCCCGCCGTTTTAACCGCATTTTGAAACGGGCATAAAAAATTCAAAAAAAATCAAAAAATTTGGAAACCTTCACATTGTGTCATTATATGTGGCCAAGTTCCTAGGAAAAATAATAAACTTGTAATACGGCAATTATTGTTAAAAAGTGTTCTCAGAAATGAGCTATCATGCGTGAAGATTCATGGCTTTCAAGCCAAATAATCAATCTTATGGCCACATTCTTGGCATAGTTTGTTCAAATGATCTCATATTGTGCACAAGAGTGCATCTTGGAATTACAAACAATGTTGCCTAAGGGAGTTTTCATTTTCTTTGCACGGAAAATACATTTTCCATTTTCCGAGTGCCCGAAATGAGTTTTTTTGTGAAGGACCTACCATATATTTGTTGCAAAATTGGACCAAATCAATTTTATAAATTACTAGGCCATATTTGATGCACAATTGACAAAATGGTTGGGTGTCAAAAGTTTTGATCCACCTCTGGTAAAAAAGACAAATTCCCACCGATTCAGTAGGAAGCGGGTCAAATTTGAACTGCAGCTGCCTCATGTTTACTATTTATTTTTTTCCAAAAATCATTTATAGTTACATAAGTACCTATTTAATCATAAATACATGGTTTCGTGGCGATACGTCGAGGTTTGGGCGGTGGCCGAGGCCCCCAACTCTAGAGCGTGTAAACTCGCATGCCCGCCGCGTGGTCACCGCATGACCGTGGCGTTGCCATGTGTTCTGGGCAGCCTAGGCATGTCTAGTGGGTTGGGCACTCCCCAGTTAGGTGCTAGGAAGAAAATTACAACATAAGATTCTCACGAGGAGACCGATCGATGCTCAAACATGAATTAGCAGTCAAGTGTTTGATTAGCGGTACGGGAAATGTACATGGCTAATGGGCGTGAGTTTTGGCTGAGGATGATCAGTTACTAAGAAGACCGTATTCACAAATTTTCAGCTCAAAAGGAGGAGCCTAGGTGGTACTTGCTTTGCAAACTACCACACTAGACATAAATACGAATGTTGAAGCTCGGCTCAAAATAATGAATGGATTGAGATGGCATTTGGTGGAGGATGGTTATTTGGCATAGGAAAGCACTGTAGAAAATGGATACTATTTGGACATGCCAAAGTGGTACTTCCTTCACAAACTGTTGTTCTGAACAGAATAGGAAAACGAATATTTTTGAATTATTTTTGAACTAGGCAAGGAAGGTTTTTACATATTTGACGAAGATATGACCCAAAGAATTTATGAGATTTTTTCGGAATTTTGGGAATGACAGAAATATAGGTTAACAACTAGAAAACTGCCACATGGACATGACACATAGGCAAAACTGATGAGGTGGCGCTTAGTCATAGCAACCCACCACAATTTACAAGGCTATGACCATCTATATTGGTCGTTAACAACTAGAAATAAGGCAGCGGACTAGCGCTGTTTTCTTTATGACCATTTCATGTAAGGAAATTACGACCTTTCTGACCAAAATGGTCGCAATGGTTTAGGGTTTGGAGCCCCCCGAACAGCTTTTGACCAATTGGTCTGAAATGGTCATAGATCTATGACCATTTCTTCCAGGGTCACTAACACAAGGTTATAGTTGACATATTTCTTGTAGTGCTTGTTATCAAGGAAGGTATCACCTCCGGAGGAGCTCAGGCACCCAGGCCAAACACTCCGGCTGGGCGGCTTTACCATGATCGCCCGTGCAGCCGTCAAGCCGATGATGACTACTCAGATCATCGAAAATCGTCTATGTATCAACTACGAATACTTCAAACGGGTGGATCCAGCGGAGTTGTCGTCTTTAAACGAACTCCTGGATCGCATCGCCGCCGTGAGGGTCTCCACAGACTACGATCGGATTGGGCTTAAACCCGATCAGATAGGGTCTCCACAGACTATGAAATGAGTTTTTTTGTGTGAAGGACCTCCCAAATAATTGTTGCAAAATTGGACCAAATCAATTTTCTAAAATACTAGGACATATTTAATGCACAATTGAAAAAATGGTCGGGTGTAAAAAGTTTTGATCCACCTCTCGTGAAAAAGACAAATTTTCGCCGATTCAGCTGGAAGAGGGTCAAATTTGAACTGTAGCTACCTTGTAGTTTGCTCTTTATTTTTTCCAAAAATCATTTCTAGGTACATAAGTATCTATTTAATCAGAGAAACACCAAAAAAATCCAAGATTCAACCACTAGTTAGGAACGGTCATTCCCGCCGTTTTGACCGCATTTTGAAACGGGCATAAAAAATTCAAAAAAATCAAAAACTTGGGAAACCTTCGTATTGTGTCATTATACGTGGCCAAGTTCCCAGGAAAAATAATAAAACTAGTAATGCGGCAATTATTTTAAAAAAGTGTTCTTAGAAACGAGCTATCACGTGTGGAGATCAATGGCTTTCAAGCCAAATGATCAACCTTATGGCCACATTCATGGCATAGTTTGTTCAAATGATCTCATATTGTGCACAAGGGTGCATATTGGAATGGCAAACAATGTTGCCTAAGGAAGTTTTCTTTTTCTTTGGATGAAAGAACCATTTTCCATTTTTTGAATGCCCAAAAGGAGGTTTTTTTTGTGAAGGACTCCCAAATAATTGTTGCAAAATTGGACCAAATAATTTTTCTAAAATACTAGGACATATTTAATGCACAATTGACCAAATGGTTGGGTGTAAGAAGTTTTTATCCACCTCAGGTGAAAAAGACAAATTCCCGCTGATTCAGTTGGAAGCGGGTCCAATTTGAACTGTAGTTGGCTCGTAGTTTGCTCTTTATTTTTTACAAAAATCATTTCTAGGTACATAAGTATCTATTTAATTAGAGAAACACCAAAAAAATTCCAAGATTCAATCACTAGCTAGGAACGGTCATTCCCGCCGTTTTAACCGCATTTTGAAACGGGCATAAAAAATTCAAAAAAAATCAAAAAATTTGGAAACCTTCACATTGTGTCATTATATGTGGCCAAGTTCCTAGGAAAAATAATAAACTTGTAATACGGCAATTATTGTTAAAAAGTGTTCTCAGAAATGAGCTATCATGCGTGAAGATTCAATGCTTTCAAGCCAAATAATCAATCTGATGGCCACATTCTTGGCATAGTTTGTTCAAATGATCTCATATTGTGCACAAGAGTGCATC
Source organism: Triticum urartu (assembly GCF_056163025.1). NCBI lineage: Eukaryota > Viridiplantae > Streptophyta > Magnoliopsida > Poales > Poaceae > Triticum > Triticum urartu. The sequence continues at coordinate 26,653,177 of NC_141879.1, forward strand.
TTGGAATTACAAACAATGTTGCCTAAGGGAGTTTTCATTTTCTTTGCACGGAAAATACATTTTCCATTTTCCGAGTGCCCGAAATGAGTTTTTTTGTGAAGGACCTACCATATATTTGTTGCAAAATTGGACCAAATCAATTTTATAAATTACTAGGCCATATTTTATGCACAATTGACAAAATGGTTGGGTGTCAAAAGTTTTGATCCACCTCTGGTAAAAAAGACAAATTCCCACCAGTTCAGTAGGAAGCGGGTCAAATTTGAACTGCAGCTGCCTCATGTTTACTATTTATTTTTTTCCAAAAATCATTTATAGTTACATAAGTACCTATTTAATCATAAATACATGGTTTGGTGGCGATACGTCGAGGTTTGGGCGGTGGCCGAGGCCCCCAACTCTAGAGCGTGTAAACTCGCATGCCCGCCGCGTGGTCACCGCATGACCGTGGCGTTGCCATGTGTTCTGGGCAGCCTAGGCATGTCTAGTGGGTTGGGCACTCCCCAGTTAGGTGCTAGGAAGAAAATTACAACATAAGATTCTCACGAGGAGACCGATCGATGCTCAAACATGAATTAGCAGTCAAGTGTTTGATTAGCGGTACGGGAAATGTACATGGCTAATGGGCGTGAGTTTTGGCTGAGGATGATCAGTTACTAAGAAGACCGTATTCACAAATTTTCAGCTCAAAAGGAGGAGCCTAGGTGGTACTTGCTTTGCAAACTACCACACTAGACATAAATACGAATGTTGAAGCTCGGCTCAAAATAATGAATGGATTGAGATGGCATTTGGTGGAGGATGGTTATTTGGCATAGGAAAGCACTGTAGAAAATGGATACTATTTGGACATGCCAAAGTGGTACTTCCTTCACAAACTGTTGTTCTGAACAGAATAGGAAAACGAATATTTTTGAATTATTTTTGAACTAGGCAAGGAAGGTTTTTACATATTTGACGAAGATATGACCCAAAGAATTTATGAGATTTTTTCGGAATTTTGGGAATGACAGAAATATAGGTTAACAACTAGAAAACTGCCACCTGGACATGACACATAGGCAAAACTGATGAGGTGGCGCTTAGTCATAGCAACCCACCACAATTTACAAGGCTATGACCATCTATATTGGTCGTTAACAACTAGAAATAAGGCAGCGGACTAGCGCTGTTTTCTTTATGACCATTTCATGTAAGGAAATTACGACCTTTCTGACCAAAATGGTCGCAACGGTTTAGGGTTTGGAGCCCCCCGAACAGCTTTTGACCAATTGGTCTGAAATGGTCATAGATCTATGACCATTTCTTCCAGGGTCACTGACAGAAGGTTATAGTTGACATATTTCTTGTAGTGCTTGTTATCAAGGAAGGTATCACCTCCGGAGGAGCTCAGGCACCCAGGCCAAACACTCCGGCTGGGCGGCTTTACCATGAGCGCCTGTGCAGCCGTCAAGCCGACGATGACTACTCAGATCATCGAAAATCGTCTATGTATCAACTACGAATACTTCAAACGGGTGGATCCAGCGGAGTTGTCGTCTTTAAACGAACTCCTGGATCGCATCGCCGACGTGAGGGTCTCCACAGACTACGATCGGATTGGGCTTAAACCCGATCAGATAGGGTCTCCACAGACTACGAAATGAGTTTTTTTGTGTGAAGGACCTCCCAAATAATTGTTGCAAAATTGGACCAAATCAATTTTCTAAAATACTAGGACATATTTAATGCACAATTGAAAAAATGGTCGGGTGTAAAAAGTTTTGATCCACCTCTCGTGAAAAAGACAAATTTTCGCCGATTCAGCTGGAAGCGGGTCAAATTTGAACTGTAGCTACCTTGTAGTTTGCTCTTTATTTTTTTCAAAAATCATTTCTAGGTACATAAGTATCTATTTAATCAGAGAAACACCAAAAAAAATCCAAGATTCAACCACTAGTTAGGAATGGTCATTCCCGCCGTTTTGACCGCATTTTGAAACGGGCATAAAAAATTCAAAAAAATCAAAAACTTGGGAAACCTTCGCATTGTGTCATTATACGTGGCCAAGTTCCCAGGAAAAATAATAAAACTAGTAATGCAGCAATTATTTTAAAAAAGTGTTCTTAGAAACGAGCTATCACGTGTGGAGATCAATGGCTTTCAAGCCAAATGATCAACCTTATGGCCACATTCATGGCATAGTTTGTTCAAATGATCTCATATTGTGCACAAGGGTGCATATTGGAATGGCAAACAATGTTGCCTAAGGAAGTTTTCTTTTTCTTTGGATGAAAGAACCATTTTCCATTTTTTGAATGCCCAAAAGGAGGTTTTTTTTTGTGAAGGACTCCCAAATAATTGTTGCAAAATTGGACCAAATATTTTTTCTAAAATACTAGGACATATTTAATGCACAATTGACCAAATGGTTGGGTGTAAGAAGTTTTTATCCACCTCAGGTGAAAAAGACAAATTCCCGCTGATTCAGTTGGAAGCGGGTCCAATTTGAACTGTAGTTGGCTCGTAGTTTGCTCTTTATTTTTTACAAAAATCATTTCCAGGTACATAAGTATCTATTTAATTAGAGAAACACCAAAAAAATTCCAAGATTCAATCACTAGCTAGGAACGGTCATTCCCGCCGTTTTAACCGCATTTTGAAATGGGCATAAAAAATTCAAAAAAAAATCAAAAAATTTGGAAACCTTCACATTGTGTCATTATATGTGGCCAAGTTCCCAGAAAAATAATAAACTTGTAATACGGCAATTATTGTTAAAAAGTGTTCTCAGAAATGAGCTATCATGCGTGAAGATTCATGGCTTTCAAGCCAAATAATCAATCTTATGGCCACATTCTTGGCATAGTTTGTTCAAATGATCTCATATTGTGCACAAGAGTGCATCTTGGAATTACAAACAATGTTGCCTAAGGGAGTTTTCATTTTCTTTGCACGGAAAATACATTTTCCATTTTCCGAGTGCCTGAAATGAGTTTTTTTGTGAAGGACCTACCATATATTTGTTGCAAAATTGGACCAAATCAATTTTATAAATTACTAGGCCATATTTGATGCACAATTGACAAAATGGTTGGGTGTCAAAAGTTTTGATCCACCTCTGGTAAAAAAGACAAATTCCCGCCGATTCAGTAGGAAGCGGGTCAAATTTGAACTGCAGCTGCCTCATGTTTACCATTTATTTTTTTCCAAAAATCATTTATAGTTACATAAGTACCTATTTAATCATAAATACATGGTTTGGTGGCGATACGTCGAGGTTTGGGCGGTGGCCGAGGCCCCCAACTCTAGAGCGTGTAAACTCGCATGCCCGCCGCGTGGTCACCGCATGACCATGGCGTTGCCATGTGTTCTGGGCAGCCTAGGCATGTCTAGTGGGTTGGGCACTCCCCAGTTAGGTGCTAGGAAGAAAATTACAACATAAGATTCTCACGAGGAGACCGATCGATGCTCAAACATGAATTAGCAGTCAAGTGTTTGATTAGCGGTACGGGAAATGTACATGGCTAATGGGCGTGAGTGTTGGCTGAGGATGATCAGTTACTAAGAAGACCGTATTCACAAATTTTCAGCTCAAAAGGAGGAGCCTAGGTGGTACTTGCTTTGCAAACTACCACACTAGACATAAATACGAATGTTGAAGCTCGGCTCAAAATAATGAATGGATTGAGATGGCATTTGGTGGAGGATGGTTATTTGGCATAGGAAAGCACTGTAGAAAATGGATACTATTTGGACATGCCAAAGTGGTACTTCCTTCACAAACTGTTGTTCTGAACAGAATAGGAAAACGAATATTTTTGAATTATTTTTGAACTAGGCAAGGAAGGTTTTTACATATTTGACGAAGATATGACCCAAAGAATTTATGAGATTTTTTCGGAATTTTGGGAATGACAGAAATATAGGTTAACAACTAGAAAACTGCCACATGGACATGACACATAGGCAAAACTGATGAGGTGGCGCTTAGTCATAGCAACCCACCACAATTTACAAGGCTATGACCATCTATATTGGTCGTTAACAACTAGAAATAAGGTAGCGGACTAGCGCTGTTTTCTTTATGACCATTTCATGTAAGGAAATTACGACCTTTCTGACCAAAATGGTCGCAATGGTTTAGGGTTTGGAGCCCCCCGAACAGCTTTTGACCAATTGGTCTGAAATGGTCATAGATCTATGACCATTTCTTCCAGGGTCACTAACACAAGGTTATAGTTGACATATTTCTTGTAGTGCTTGTTATCAAGGAAGGTATCACCTCCGGAGGAGCTCAGGCACCCAGGCCAAACACTCCGGCTGGGCGGCTTTACCATGATCGCCCGTGCAGCCGTCAAGCCGACGATGACTACTCAGATCATCGAAAATCGTCTATGCATCAACTACGAATACTTCAAACGGGTGGATCCAGTGGAGTTGTCGTCTTTAAACGAACTCCTGGATCGCATCGCCGCCGTGAGGGTCTCCACAGACTACGATCGGATTGGGCTTAAACCCGATCAGATAGGGTCTCCACAGACTACGAAATGAGTTTTTTTGTGTGAAGGACCTCCCAAATAATTGTTGCAAAATTGGACCAAATCAATTTTCTAAAATACTAGGACATATTTAATGCACAAATGAAAAAATGGTCGGGTGTAAAAAGTTTTGATCCACCTCTCGTGAAAAAGACAAATTTTCGCCGATTCAGCTGGAAGCGGGTCAAATTTGAACTGTAGCTACCTTGTAGTTTGCTCTTTATTTTTTTCAAAAATCATTTCTAGGTACATAAGTATCTATTTAATCACAGAAACACCAAAAAAAAATCCAAGATTCAACCACTAGTTAGGAACGGTCATTCCCGCCGTTTTGACCGCATTTTGAAACGGGCATAAAAAATTCAAAAAAATCAAAAACTTGGGAAACCTTCGCATTGTGTCATTATACGTGGCCAAGTTCCCGAGAAAAATAATAAAACTAGTAATGCAGCAATTATTTTAAAAAAGTGTTCTTAGAAACGAGCTATCACGTGTGGAGATCAATGGCTTTCAAGCCAAATGATCAACCTTATGGCCACATTCATGGCATAGTTTGTTCAAATGATCTCATATTGTGCACAAGGGTGCATATTGGAATGGCAAACAATGTTGCCTAAGGAAGTTTTCTTTTTCTTTGGATGAAAGAACCATTTTCCATTTTTTGAATGCCCAAAAGGAGGTTTTTTTTGTGAAGGACTCCCAAATAATTGTTGCAAAATTGGACCAAATAATTTTTCTAAAATACTAGGACATATTTAATGCACAATTGACCAAATGGTTGGGTGTAAGAAGTTTTTATCCACCTCTCGTGAAAAAGACAAATTCGCGCCGATTCAGTTGGAAGCAGGTCCAATTTGAACTGTAGTTGGCTCGTAGGTTGCTCTTTATTTTTTACAAAAATCATTTCTAGGTACATAAGTATCTATTTAATTAGAGAAACACCAAAAAAATTCCAAGATTCAACCACTAGCTAGGAACGGTCATTCCCGCCGTTTTAACCGCATTTTGAAACGGGCATAAAAAATTCAAAAAAAATCAAAAAATTTGGAAACCTTCACATTGTGTCATTATATGTGGCCAAGTTCCCAGAAAAATAATAAACTTGTAATACGGCAATTATTGTTAAAAAGTGTTCTCAGAAATGAGCTATCATGCGTGAAGATTCATGGCTTTCAAGCCAAATAATCAATCTTATGGCCACATTCTTGGCATAGTTTGTTCAAATGATCTCATATTGTGCACAAGAGTGCATCTTGGAATTACAAACAATGTTGCCTAAGGGAGTTTTCATTTTCTTTGCACGGAAAATACATTTTCCATTTTCCGAGTGCCCGAAATGAGTTTTTTTGTGAAGGACCTACCATATATTTGTTGCAAAATTGGACCAAATCAATTTTATAAATTACTAGGCCATATTTGATGCACAATTGACAAAATGGTTGGGTGTCAAAAGTTTTGATCCACCTCTGGTAAAAAAGACAAATTCCCGCCGATTCAGTAGGAAGCGGGTCAAATTTGAACTGCAGCTGCCTCATGTTTACTATTTATTTTTTTCCAAAAATCATTTATAGTTACATAAGTACCTATTTAATCATAAATACATGCTTTGGTGGCGATACGTCGAGGTTTGGGCGGTGGCCGAGGCCCCCAACACTAGAGCGTGTAAACTCGCATGCCCGCCGCGTGGTCACCGCATGACCGTGGCGTTGCCATGTGTTCTGGGCAGCCTAGGCATGTCTAGTGGGTTGGGCACTCCCCAGGTAGGTGCTAGGAAGAAAATTACAACATAAGATTCTCATGAGGAGACCGATCGATGCTCAAACATGAATTAGCAGTCAAGTGTTTGATTAGCGGTACGGGAAATGTACATGGCTAATGGGCGTGAGTTTTGGCTGAGGATGATCAGTTACTAAGAAGACCGTATTCACAAATTTTCAGCTCAAAAGGAGGAGCCTAGGTGGTACTTGCTTTGCAAACTACCACACTAGACATAAATACGAATGTTGAAGCTCGGCTCAAAATAATGAATGGATTGAGATGGCATTTGGTGGAGGATGGTTATTTGGCATAGGAAAGCACTGTAGAAAATGGATACTATTTGGACATGCCAAAGTGGTACTTCCTTCACAAACTGTTGTTCTGAACAGAATAGGAAAACGAATATTTTTGAATTATTTTTGAACTAGGCAAGGAAGGTTTGTACATATTTGACGAAGATATGACCCAAAGAATTTATGAGATTTTTTCGGAATTTTGGGAATGACAGAAATATAGGTTAACAACTAGAAAACTGCCACATGGACATGACACATAGGCAAAACTGATGAGGTGGCGCTTAGTCATAGCAACCCACCACAATTTACAAGGCTATGACCATCTATATTGGTCGTTAACAACTAGAAATAAGGCAGCGGACTAGCGCTGTTTTCTTTATGACCATTTCATGTAAGGAAATTACGACCTTTCTGACCAAAATGGTCGCAATGGTTTAGGGTTTGGAGCCCCCCGAACAGCTTTTGACCAATTGGTCTGAAATGGTCATAGATCTATGACCATTTCTTCCAGGGTCACTGACAGAAGGTTATAGTTGACATATTTCTTGTAGTGCTTGTTATCAAGGAAGGTATCACCTCCGGAGGAGCTCAGGCACCCAGGCCAAACACTCCGGCTGGGCGGCTTTACCATGATCGCCCGTGCAGCCGTCAAGCCGACGATGACTACTCAGATCAGCGAAAATCGTCTATGCATCAACTACGAATACTTCAAACGGGTGGATCCAGCGGAGTTGTCGTCTTTAAACGAACTCCTGGATCGCATCGCCGCCGTGAGGGTCTCCACAGACTACGATCGGATTGGGCTTAAACCCGATCAGATAGGGTCTCCACAGACTACGAAATGAGTTTTTTTGTGTGAAGGACCTCCCAAATAATTGTTGCAAAATTGGACCAAATCAATTTTCTAAAATACTAGGACATATTTAATGCACAAATGAAAAAATGGTCGGGTGTAAAAAGTTTTGATCCACCTCTCGTGAAAAAGACAAATTTTCGCCGATTCAGTTGGAAGCGGGTCAAATTTGAACTGTAGCTACCTTGTAGTTTGCTCTTTATTTTTTTCAAAAATCATTTCTAGGTACATAAGTATCTATTTAATCAGAGAAACACCAAAAAAAAATCCAAGATTCAACCACTAGTTAGGAACGGTCATTCCCGCCGTTTTGACCGCATTTTGAAACGGGCATAAAAAATTCAAAAAAATCAAAAACTTGGGAAACCTTCGCATTGTGTCATTATACGTGGCCAAGTTCCCAGGAAAAATAATAAAACTAGTAATGCGGCAATTATTTTAAAAAAGTGTTCTTAGAAATGAGCTATCACGTGTGGAGATCAATGGCTTTCAAGCCAAATGATCAACCTTATGGCCACATTCATGGCATAGTTTGTTTAAATGATCTCATATTGTGCACAAGGGTGCATATTGGAATGGCAAACAATGTTGCCTAAGGAAGTTTTCTTTTTCTTTGGATGAAAGAACCATTTTCCATTTTTTGAATGCCTAAAAGGAGATTTTTTTTGTGAAGGACTCCCAAATAATTGTTGCAAAATTGGACCAAATAATTTTTCTAAAATACTAGGACATATTTAATGCACAATTGACCAAATGGTTGGGTGTAAGAAGTTTTTATCCACCTCTGGTGAAAAAGACAAATTCCCGCCGATTCAGTTGGAAGCGGGTCCAATTTGAACTGTAGTTGGCTCGTAGTTTGCTCTTTATTTTTTACAAAAATCATTTCTAGGTACATAAGTATCTATTTAATTAGAGAAACACCAAAAAAATTCCAAGATTCAACCACTAGCTAGGAACGGTCATTCCCGCCGTTTTAACCGCATTTTGAAACGGGCATAAAAAATTCAAAAAAAATCAAAAAATTTAGAAACCTTCACATTGTGTCATTATATGTGGCCAAGTTCCCAGAAAAATAATAAACTTGTAATACGGCAATTATTGTTAAAAAGTGTTCTCAGAAATGAGCTATCATGCGTGACGATTCATGGCTTTCAAGCCAAATAATCAATCTTATGGCCACATTCTTGGCATAGTTTGTTCAAATGATCTCATATTGTGCACAAGAGTGCATCTTGGAATTACAAACAATGTTGCCTAAGGGAGTTTTCATTTTCTTTGCACGGAAAATACATTTTCCATTTTCCGAGTGCCCGAAATGAGTTTTTTTGTGAAGGACCTACCATATATTTGTTGCAAAATTGGACCAAATCAATTTTATAAATTACTTGGCCATATTTGATGCACAATTGACAAAATGGTTGGGTGTCAAAAGTTTTGATCCACCTCTGGTAAAAAAGACAAATTCCCGCCGATTCAGTAGGAAGCGGGTCAAATTTGAACTGCAGCTGCCTCATGTTTACTATTTATTTTTTTTCCAAAAATCATTTATAGTTACATAAGTACCTATTTAATCATAAATACATGGTTTGGTGGCGATACGTCGAGGTTTGGGCGGTGGCCGAGGCCCCCAACTCTAGAGCGTGTAAACTCGCATGCCCGCCGCGTGGTCACCGCATGACCGTGGCGTTGCCATGTGTTCTGGGCAGCCTAGGCATGTCTAGTGGGTTGGGCACTCCCCAGGTAGGTGCTAGGAAGAAAATTACAACATAAGATTCTCACGAGGAGACCGATCGATGCTCAAACATGAATTAGCAGTCAAGTGTTTGATTAGCGGTATGGGAAATGTACATGGCTAATGGGCGTGAGTTTTGGCTGAGGATGATTAGTTACTAAGAAGACCGTATTCACAAATTTTCAGCTCAAAAGGAGGAGCCTAGGTGGTACTTGCTTTGCAAACTACCACACTAGACATAAATACGAATGTTGAAGCTCGGCTCAAAATAATGAATGGATTGAGATGGCATTTGGTGGAGGATGGTTATTTGGCATAGGAAAGCACTGTAGAAAATGGATACTATTTGGACATGCCAAAGTGGTACTTCCTTCACAAACTGTTGTTCTGAACAGAATAGGAAAACGAATATTTTTGAATTATTTTTGAACTAGGCAAGGAAGGTTTTTACATATTTGACGAAGATATGACCCAAAGAATTTATGAGATTTTTTCAGAATTTTGGGAATGACAGAAATATAGGTTAACAACTAGAAAACTGCCACATGGACATGACACATAGGCAAAACTGATGAGGTGGCGCTTAGTCATAGCAACCCACCACAATTTACAAGGCTGTGACCATCTATATTGGTCGTTAACAACTAGAAATAAGGCAGCGGACTAGCGCTGTTTTCTTTATGACCATTTCATGTAAGGAAATTACGACCTTTCTGACCAAAATGGTCGCAATGGTTTAGGGTTTGGAGCCCCCCGAACAACTTTTGACCAATTGGTCCGAAATGGTCATAGATCTATGACCATTTCTTCCAGGGTCACTGACAGAAGGTTATAGTTGACATATTTCTTGTAGTGCTTGTTATCAAGGAAGGTATCACCTCCGGAGGAGCTCAGGCACCCAGGCCAAACACTCCGGCTGGGCGGCTTTACCATGAGCGCCCGTGCAGCCGTCAAGCCGACGATGACTACTCAGATCATCGAAAATCGTCTATGTATCAACTACGAATACTTCAAACGGGTGGATCCAGCGGAGTTGTCGTCTTTAAACGAACTCCTGGATCGCATCGCCGCCGTGAGGGTCTCCACAGACTACGATCGGATTGGGCTTAAACCCGATCAGATAGGGTCTCCACAGACTACGAAATGAGTTTTTTTGTGTGAAGGACCTCCCAAATAATTGTTGCAAAATTGGACCAAATCAATTTTCTAAAATACTAGGACATATTTAATGCACAATTGAACAAATGGTCGGGTGTAAAAAGTTTTGATCCACCTCTCGTGAAAAAGACAAATTTTTGCCGATTCAGGTGGAAGAGGGTCAAATTTGAACTGTAGCTACCTTGTAGTTTGCTCTTTATTTTTTTCAAAAATCATTTCTAGGTACATAAGTATCTATTTAATCAGAGAAACACCAAAAAAATCCAAGATTCAACCACTAGTTAGGAACGGTCATTCCCGCCGTTTTGACCGCATTTTGAAACGGGCATAAAAAATTCAAAAAAATCAAAAACTTGGGAAACCTTCGCATTGTGTCATTATACGTGGCCAAGTTCCCAGGAAAGATAATAAAACTAGTAATGCGGCAATTATTTTAAAAAAGTGTTCTTAGAAACGAGCTATCACGTGTGGAGATCAATGGCTTTCAAGCCAAATGATCAACCTTATGGCCACATTCATGGCATAGTTTGTTCAAATGATCTCATATTGTGCACAAGGGTGCATATTGGAATGGCAAACAATGTTGCCTAAGGAAGTTTTCTTTTTCTTTGGATGAAAGAACCATTTTCCATTTTTTGAATGCCCAAAAGGAGGTTTTTTTGTGAAGGACTCCCAAATAATTGTTGCAAAATTGGACCAAATAATTTTTCTAAAATACTAGGACATATTTAATGCACAATTGACCAAATGGTTGGGTGTAAGAAGTTTTTATCCACCTCTGGTGAAAAAGACAAATTCCCGCCGATTCAGTTGGAAGCGGGTCCAATTTGAACTGTAGTTGGCTCGTAGTTTGCTCTTTATTTTTTACAAAAATCATTTCTAGGTACATAAGTATCTATTTAATAAGAGAAACACCAAAAAAAATTCCAAGATTCAACCACTAGCTAGGAACGGTCATTCCCGCCGTTTTAACCGCATTTTGAAACGGGCATAAAAAATTCAAAAAAAATCAAAAAATTTAGAAACCTTCACATTGTGTCATTATATGTGGCCAAGTTCCCAGAAAAATAATAAACTTGTAATACGGCAATTATTGTTAAAAAGTGTTCTCAGAAATGAGCTATCATGCGTGACGATTCATGGCTTTCAAGCCAAATAATCAATCTTATGGCCACATTCTTGGCATAGTTTGTTCAAATGATCTCATATTGTGCACAAGAGTGCATCTTGGAATTACAAACAATGTTGCCTAAGGGAGTTTTCATTTTCTTTGCACGGAAAATACATTTTCCATTTTCCGAGTGCCCGAAATGAGTTTTTTTGTGAAGGACCTACCATATATTTGTTGCAAAATTGGACCAAATCAATTTTATAAATTACTTGGCCATATTTGATGCACAATTGACAAAATGGTTGGGTGTCAAAAGTTTTGATCCACCTCTGGTAAAAAAGACAAATTCCCGCCGATTCAGTAGGAAGCGGGTCAAATTTGAACTGCAGCTGCCTCATGTTTACTATTTATTTTTTTCCAAAAATCATTTATAGTTACATAAGTACCTATTTAATCATAAATACATGGTTTGGTGGCGATACGTCGAGGTTTGGGCGGTGGCCGAGGCCCCCAACTCTAGAGCGTGTAAACTCGCATGCCCGCCGCGTGGTCACCGCATGACCGTGGCGTTGCCATGTGTTCTGGGCAGCCTAGGCATGTCTAGTGGGTTGGGCACTCCCCAGGTAGGTGCTAGGAAGAAAATTACAACATAAGATTCTCACGAGGAGACCGATCGATGCTCAAACATGAATTAGCAGTCAAGTGTTTGATTAGCGGTATGGGAAATGTACATGGCTAATGGGCGTGAGTTTTGGCTGAGGATGATTAGTTACTAAGAAGACCGTATTCACAAATTTTCAGCTCAAAAGGAGGAGCCTAGGTGGTACTTGCTTTGCAAACTACCACACTAGACATAAATACGAATGTTGAAGCTCGGCTCAAAATAATGAATGGATTGAGATGGCATTTGGTGGAGGATGGTTATTTGGCATAGGAAAGCACTATAGAAAATGGATACTATTTGGACATGCCAAAGTGGTACTTCCTTCACAAACTGTTGTTCTGAACAGAATAGGAAAACGAATATTTTTGAATTATTTTTGAACTAGGCAAGGAAGGTTTTTACATATTTGACGAAGATATGACCCAAAGAATTTATGAGATTTTTTCGGAATTTTGGGAATGACAGAAATATAGGTTAACAACTAGAAAACTGCCACATGGACATGACACATAGGCAAAACTGATGAGGTGGCGCTTAGTCATAGCAACCCACCACAATTTACAAGGCTGTGACCATCTATATTGGTCGTTAACAACTAGAAATAAGGCAGCGGACTAGCGCTGTTTTCTTTATGACCATTTCATGTAAGGAAATTACGACCTTTCTGACCAAAATGGTCGCAATGGTTTAGGGTTTGGAGCCCCCCGAACAGCTTTTGACCAATTGGTCCGAAATGGTCATAGATCTATGACCATTTCTTCCAGGGTCACTGACAGAAGGTTATAGTTGACATATTTCTTGTAGTGCTTGTTATCAAGGAAGGTATCACCTCCGGAGGAGCTCAGGCACCCAGGCCAAACACTCCGGCTGGGCGGCTTTACCATGAGCGCCCGTGCAGCCGTCAAGCCGACGATGACTACTCAGATCATCGAAAATCGTCTATGTATCAACTACGAATACTTCAAACGGGTGGATCCAGCGGAGTTGTCGTCTTTAAACGAACTCCTGGATCGCATCGCCGCCGTGAGGGTCTCCACAGACTACGATCGGATTGGGCTTAAACCCGATCAGATAGGGTCTCCACAGACTACGAAATGAGTTTTTTTGTGTGAAGGACCTCCCAAATAATTGTTGCAAAATTGGACCAAATCAATTTTCTAAAATACTAGGACATATTTAATGCACAATTGAACAAATGGTCGGGTGTAAAAAGTTTTGATCCACCTCTCGTGAAAAAGACAAATTTTTGCCGATTCAGATGGAAGAGGGTCAAATTTGAACTGTAGCTACCTTGTAGTTTGCTCTTTATTTTTTTCAAAAATCATTTCTAGGTACATAAGTATCTATTTAATCAGAGAAACACCAAAAAAATCCAAGATTCAACCACTAGTTAGGAACGGTCATTCCCGCCGTTTTGACCGCATTTTGAAACGGGCATAAAAAATTCAAAAAAATCAAAAACTTGGGAAACCTTCGCATTGTGTCATTATACGTGGCCAAGTTCCCAGGAAAGATAATAAAACTAGTAATGCGGCAATTATTTTAAAAAAGTGTTCTTAGAAACGAGCTATCACGTGTGGAGATCAATGGCTTTCAAGCCAAATGATCAACCTTATGGCCACATTCATGGCATAGTTTGTTCAAATGATCTCATATTGTGCACAAGGGTGCATATTGGAATGGCAAACAATGTTGCCTAAGGAAGTTTTCTTTTTCTTTGGATGAAAGAACCATTTTCCATTTTTTGAATGCCCAAAAGGAGGTTTTTTTGTGAAGGACTCCCAAATAATTGTTGCAAAATTGGACCAAATAATTTTTCTAAAATACTAGGACATATTTAATGCACAATTGACCAAATGGTTGGGTGTAAGAAGTTTTTATCCACCTCTGGTGAAAAAGACAAATTCCCGCCGATTCAGTTGGAAGCGGGTCCAATTTGAACTGTAGTTGGCTCGTAGTTTGCTCTTTATTTTTTACAAAAATCATTTCTAGGTACATAAGTATCTATTTAATAAGAGAAACACCAAAAAAATTCCAAGATTCAACCACTAGCTAGGAACGGTCATTCCCGCCGTTTTAACCGCATTTTGAAACGGGCATAAAAAATTCAAAAAAAATCAAAAAATTTAGAAACCTTCACATTGTGTCATTATATGTGGCCAAGTTCCCAGAAAAATAATAAACTTGTAATACGGCAATTATTGTTAAAAAGAGTTCTCAGAAATGAGCTATCATGCGTGACGATTCATGGCTTTCAAGCCAAATAATCAATCTTATGGCCACATTCTTGGCATAGTTTGTTCAAATGATCTCATATTGTGCACAAGAGTGCATCTTGGAATTACAAACAATGTTGCCTAAGGGAGTTTTCATTTTCTTTGCACGGAAAATACATTTTCCATTTTCCGAGTGCCCGAAATGAGTTTTTTTGTGAAGGACCTACCATATATTTGTTGCAAAATTGGACCAAATCAATTTTATAAATTACTTGGCCATATTTGATGCACAATTGACAAAATGGTTGGGTGTCAAAAGTTTTGATCCACCTCTGGTAAAAAAGACAAATTCCCGCCGATTCAGTAGGAAGCGGGTCAAATTTGAACTGCAGCTGCCTCATGTTTACTATTTATTTTTTTTCCAAAAATCATTTATAGTTACATAAGTACCTATTTAATCATAAATACATGGTTTGGTGGCGATACGTCGAGGTTTGGGCGGTGGCCGAGGCCCCCAACTCTAGAGCGTGTAAACTCGCATGCCCGCCGCGTGGTCACCGCATGACCGTGGCGTTGCCATGTGTTCTGGGCAGCCTAGGCATGTCTAGTGGGTTGGGCACTCCCCAGGTAGGTGCTAGGAAGAAAATTACAACATAAGATTCTCACGAGGAGACCGATCGATGCTCAAACATGAATTAGCAGTCAAGTGTTTGATTAGCGGTATGGGAAATGTACATGGCTAATGGGCGTGAGTTTTGGCTGAGGATGATTAGTTACTAAGAAGACCGTATTCACAAATTTTCAGCTCAAAAGGAGGAGCCTAGGTGGTACTTGCTTTGCAAACTACCACACTAGACATAAATACGAATGTTGAAGCTCGGCTCAAAATAATGAATGGATTGAGATGGCATTTGGTGGAGGATGGTTATTTGGCATAGGAAAGCACTGTAGAAAATGGATACTATTTGGACATGCCAAAGTGGTACTTCCTTCACAAACTGTTGTTCTGAACAGAATAGGAAAACGAATATTTTTGAATTATTTTTGAACTAGGCAAGGAAGGTTTTTACATATTTGACGAAGATATGACCCAAAGAATTTATGAGATTTTTTCAGAATTTTGGGAATGACAGAAATATAGGTTAACAACTAGAAAACTGCCACATGGACATGACACATAGGCAAAACTGATGAGGTGGCGCTTAGTCATAGCAACCCACCACAATTTACAAGGCTGTGACCATCTATATTGGTCGTTAACAACTAGAAATAAGGCAGCGGACTAGCGCTGTTTTCTTTATGACCATTTCATGTAAGGAAATTACGACCTTTCTGACCAAAATGGTCGCAATGGTTTAGGGTTTGGAGCCCCCCGAACAGCTTTTGACCAATTGGTCCGAAATGGTCATAGATCTATGACCATTTCTTCCAGGGTCACTGACAGAAGGTTATAGTTGACATATTTCTTGTAGTGCTTGTTATCAAGGAAGGTATCACCTCCGGAGGAGCTCAGGCACCCAGGCCAAACACTCCGGCTGGGCGGCTTTACCATGAGCGCCCGTGCAGCCGTCAAGCCGACGATGACTACTCAGATCATCGAAAATCGTCTATGTATCAACTACGAATACTTCAAACGGGTGGATCCAGCGGAGTTGTCGTCTTTAAACGAACTCCTGGATCGCATCGCCGCCGTGAGGGTCTCCACAGACTACGATCGGATTGGGCTTAAACCCGATCAGATAGGGTCTCCACAGACTACGAAATGAGTTTTTTTGTGTGAAGGACCTCCCAAATAATTGTTGCAAAATTGGACCAAATCAATTTTCTAAAATACTAGGACATATTTAATGCACAATTGAACAAATGGTCGGGTGTAAAAAGTTTTGATCCACCTCTCGTGAAAAAGACAAATTTTTGCCGATTCAGCTGGAAGAGGGTCAAATTTGAACTGTAGCTACCTTGTAGTTTGCTCTTTATTTTTTTCAAAAATCATTTCTAGGTACATAAGTATCTATTTAATCAGAGAAACACCAAAAAAATCCAAGATTCAACCACTAGTTAGGAACGGTCATTCCCGCCGTTTTGACCGCATTTTGAAACGGGCATAAAAAATTCAAAAAAATCAAAAACTTGGGAAACCTTCGCATTGTGTCATTATACGTGGCCAAGTTCCCAGGAAAGATAATAAAACTAGTAATGCGGCAATTATTTTAAAAAAGTGTTCTTAGAAACGAGCTATCACGTGTGGAGATCAATGGCTTTCAAGCCAAATGATCAACCTTATGGCCACATTCATGGCATAGTTTGTTCAAATGATCTCATATTGTGCACAAGGGTGCATATTGGAATGGCAAACAATGTTGCCTAAGGAAGTTTTCTTTTTCTTTGGATGAAAGAACCATTTTCCATTTTTTGAATGCCCAAAAGGAGGTTTTTTTGTGAAGGACTCCCAAATAATTGTTGCAAAATTGGACCAAATAATTTTTCTAAAATACTAGGACATATTTAATGCACAATTGACCAAATGGTTGGGTGTAAGAAGTTTTTATCCACCTCTGGTGAAAAAGACAAATTCCCGCCGATTCAGTTGGAAGCGGGTCCAATTTGAACTGTAGTTGGCTCGTAGTTTGCTCTTTATTTTTTACAAAAATCATTTCTAGGTACATAAGTATCTATTTAATAAGAGAAACACCAAAAAAAATTCCAAGATTCAACCACTAGCTAGGAACGGTCATTCCCGCCGTTTTAACCGCATTTTGAAACGGGCATAAAAAATTCAAAAAAAATCAAAAAATTTAGAAACCTTCACATTGTGTCATTATATGTGGCCAAGTTCCCAGAAAAATAATAAACTTGTAATACGGCAATTATTGTTAAAAAGTGTTCTCAGAAATGAGCTATCATGCGTGACGATTCATGGCTTTCAAGCCAAATAATCAATCTTATGGCCACATTCTTGGCATAGTTTGTTCAAATGATCTCATATTGTGCACAAGAGTGCATCTTGGAATTACAAACAATGTTGCCTAAGGGAGTTTTCATTTTCTTTGCACGGAAAATACATTTTCCATTTTCCGAGTGCCCGAAATGAGTTTTTTTGTGAAGGACCTACCATATATTTGTTGCAAAATTGGACCAAATCAATTTTATAAATTACTTGGCCATATTTGATGCACAATTGACAAAATGGTTGGGTGTCAAAAGTTTTGATCCACCTCTGGTAAAAAAGACAAATTCCCGCCGATTCAGTAGGAAGCGGGTCAAATTTGAACTGCAGCTGCCTCATGTTTACTATTTATTTTTTTCCAAAAATCATTTATAGTTACATAAGTACCTATTTAATCATAAATACATGGTTTGGTGGCGATACGTCGAGGTTTGGGCGGTGGCCGAGGCCCCCAACTCTAGAGCGTGTAAACTCGCATGCCCGCCGCGTGGTCACCGCATGACCGTGGCGTTGCCATGTGTTCTGGGCAGCCTAGGCATGTCTAGTGGGTTGGGCACTCCCCAGGTAGGTGCTAGGAAGAAAATTACAACATAAGATTCTCACGAGGAGACCGATCGATGCTCAAACATGAATTAGCAGTCAAGTGTTTGATTAGCGGTATGGGAAATGTACATGGCTAATGGGCGTGAGTTTTGGCTGAGGATGATTAGTTACTAAGAAGACCGTATTCACAAATTTTCAGCTCAAAAGGAGGAGCCTAGGTGGTACTTGCTTTGCAAACTACCACACTAGACATAAATACGAATGTTGAAGCTCGGCTCAAAATAATGAATGGATTGAGATGGCATTTGGTGGAGGATGGTTATTTGGCATAGGAAAGCACTGTAGAAAATGGATACTATTTGGACATGCCAAAGTGGTACTTCCTTCACAAACTGTTGTTCTGAACAGAATAGGAAAACGAATATTTTTGAATTATTTTTGAACTAGGCAAGGAAGGTTTTTACATATTTGACGAAGATATGACCCAAAGAATTTATGAGATTTTTTCGGAATTTTGGGAATGACAGAAATATAGGTTAACAACTAGAAAACTGCCACATGGACATGACACATAGGCAAAACTGATGAGGTGGCGCTTAGTCATAGCAACCCACCACAATTTACAAGGCTGTGACCATCTATATTGGTCGTTAACAACTAGAAATAAGGCAGCGGACTAGCGCTGTTTTCTTTATGACCATTTCATGTAAGGAAATTACGACCTTTCTGACCAAAATGGTCGCAATGGTTTAGGGTTTGGAGCCCCCCGAACAGCTTTTGACCAATTGGTCCGAAATGGTCATAGATCTATGACCATTTCTTCCAGGGTCACTGACAGAAGGTTATAGTTGACATATTTCTTGTAGTGCTTGTTATCAAGGAAGGTATCACCTCCGGAGGAGCTCAGGCACCCAGGCCAAACACTCCGGCTGGGTGGCTTTACCATGAGCGCCCGTGCAGCCGTCAAGCCGACGATGACTACTCAGATCATCGAAAATCGTCTATGTATCAACTACGAATACTTCAAACGGGTGGATCCAGCGGAGTTGTCGTCTTTAAACGAACTCCTGGATCGCATCGCCGCCGTGAGGGTCTCCACAGACTACGATCGGATTGGGCTTAAACCCGATCAGATAGGGTCTCCACAGACTACGAAATGAGTTTTTTTGTGTGAAGGACCTCCCAAATAATTGTTGCAAAATTGGACCAAATCAATTTTCTAAAATACTAGGACATATTTAATGCACAATTGAACAAATGGTCGGGTGTAAAAAGTTTTGATCCACCTCTCGTGAAAAAGACAAATTTTTGCCGATTCAGATGGAAGAGGGTCAAATTTGAACTGTAGCTACCTTGTAGTTTGCTCTTTATTTTTTTCAAAAATCATTTCTAGGTACATAAGTATCTATTTAATCAGAGAAACACCAAAAAAAATCCAAGATTCAACCACTAGTTAGGAACGGTCATTCCCGCCGTTTTGACCGCATTTTGAAACGGGCATAAAAAATTCAAAAAAATCAAAAACTTGGGAAACCTTCGCATTGTGTCATTATACGTGGCCAAGTTCCCAGGAAAGATAATAAAACTAGTAATGCGGCAATTATTTTAAAAAAGTGTTCTTAGAAACGAGCTATCACGTGTGGAGATCAATGGCTTTCAAGCCAAATGATCAACCTTATGGCCACATTCATGGCATAGTTTGTTCAAATGATCTCATATTGTGCACAAGGGTGCATATTGGAATGGCAAACAATGTTGCCTAAGGAAGTTTTCTTTTTCTTTGGATGAAAGAACCATTTTCCATTTTTTGAATGCCCAAAAGGAGGTTTTTTTGTGAAGGACTCCCAAATAATTGTTGCAAAATTGGACCAAATAATTTTTCTAAAATACTAGGACATATTTAATGCACAATTGACCAAATGGTTGGGTGTAAGAAGTTTTTATCCACCTCTGGTGAAAAAGACAAATTCCCGCCGATTCAGTTGGAAGCGGGTCCAATTTGAACTGTAGTTGGCTCGTAGTTTGCTCTTTATTTTTTACAAAAATCATTTCTAGGTACATAAGTATCTATTTAATAAGAGAAACACCAAAAAAATTCCAAGATTCAACCACTAGCTAGGAACGGTCATTCCCGCCGTTTTAACCGCATTTTGAAACGGGCATAAAAAATTCAAAAAAAATCAAAAAATTTAGAAACCTTCACATTGTGTCATTATATGTGGCCAAGTTCCCAGAAAAATAATAAACTTGTAATACGGCAATTATTGTTAAAAAGAGTTCTCAGAAATGAGCTATCATGCGTGACGATTCATGGCTTTCAAGCCAAATAATCAATCTTATGGCCACATTCTTGGCATAGTTTGTTCAAATGATCTCATATTGTGCACAAGAGTGCATCTTGGAATTACAAACAATGTTGCCTAAGGGAGTTTTCATTTTCTTTGCACGGAAAATACATTTTCCATTTTCCGAGTGCCCGAAATGAGTTTTTTTGTGAAGGACCTACCATATATTTGTTGCAAAATTGGACCAAATCAATTTTATAAATTACTTGGCCATATTTGATGCACAATTGACAAAATGGTTGGGTGTCAAAAGTTTTGATCCACCTCTGGTAAAAAAGACAAATTCCCGCCGATTCAGTAGGAAGCGGGTCAAATTTGAACTGCAGCTGCCTCATGTTTACTATTTATTTTTTTCCAAAAATCATTTATAGTTACATAAGTACCTATTTAATCATAAATACATGGTTTGGTGGCGATACGTCGAGGTTTGGGCGGTGGCCGAGGCCCCCAACTCTAGAGCGTGTAAACTCGCATGCCCGCCGCGTGGTCACCGCATGACCGTGGCGTTGCCATGTGTTCTGGGCAGCCTAGGCATGTCTAGTGGGTTGGGCACTCCCCAGGTAGGTGCTAGGAAGAAAATTACAACATAAGATTCTCACGAGGAGACCGATCGATGCTCAAACATGAATTAGCAGTCAAGTGTTTGATTAGCGGTATGGGAAATGTACATGGCTAATGGGCGTGAGTTTTGGCTGAGGATGATTAGTTACTAAGAAGACCGTATTCACAAATTTTCAGCTCAAAAGGAGGAGCCTAGGTGGTACTTGCTTTGCAAACTACCACACTAGACATAAATACGAATGTTGAAGCTCGGCTCAAAATAATGAATGGATTGAGATGGCATTTGGTGGAGGATGGTTATTTGGCATAGGAAAGCACTATAGAAAATGGATACTATTTGGACATGCCAAAGTGGTACTTCCTTCACAAACTGTTGTTCTGAACAGAATAGGAAAACGAATATTTTTGAATTATTTTTGAACTAGGCAAGGAAGGTTTTTACATATTTGACGAAGATATGACCCAAAGAATTTATGAGATTTTTTCAGAATTTTGGGAATGACAGAAATATAGGTTAACAACTAGAAAACTGCCACATGGACATGACACATAGGCAAAACTGATGAGGTGGCGCTTAGTCATAGCAACCCACCACAATTTACAAGGCTGTGACCATCTATATTGGTCGTTAACAACTAGAAATAAGGCAGCGGACTAGCGCTGTTTTCTTTATGACCATTTCATGTAAGGAAATTACGACCTTTCTGACCAAAATGGTCGCAATGGTTTAGGGTTTGGAGCCCCCCGAACAGCTTTTGACCAATTGGTCCGAAATGGTCATAGATCTATGACCATTTCTTCCAGGGTCACTGACAGAAGGTTATAGTTGACATATTTCTTGTAGTGCTTGTTATCAAGGAAGGTATCACCTCCGGAGGAGCTCAGGCACCCAGGCCAAACACTCCGGCTGGGCGGCTTTACCATGAGCGCCCGTGCAGCCGTCAAGCCGACGATGACTACTCAGATCATCGAAAATCGTCTATGTATCAACTACGAATACTTCAAACGGGTGTATCCAGCGGAGTTGTCGTCTTTAAACGAACTCCTGGATCGCATCGCCGCCGTGAGGGTCTCCACAGACTACGATCGGATTGGGCTTAAACCCGATCAGATAGGGTCTCCACAGACTACGAAATGAGTTTTTTTGTGTGAAGGACCTCCCAAATAATTGTTGCAAAATTGGAACAAATCAATTTTCTAAAATACTAGGACATATTTAATGCACAATTGAACAAATGGTCGGGTGTAAAAAGTTTTGATCCACCTCTCGTGAAAAAGACAAATTTTTGCCGATTCAGCTGGAAGAGGGTCAAATTTGAACTGTAGCTACCTTGTAGTTTGCTCTTTATTTTTTTCAAAAATCATTTCTAGGTACATAAGTATCTATTTAATCAGAGAAACACCAAAAAAATCCAAGATTCAACCACTAGTTAGGAACGGTCATTCCCGCCGTTTTGACCGCATTTTGAAACGGGCATAAAAAATTCAAAAAAATCAAAAACTTGGGAAACCTTCGCATTGTGTCATTATACGTGGCCAAGTTCCCAGGAAAGATAATAAAACTAGTAATGCGACAATTATTTTAAAAAAGTGTTCTTAGAAACGAGCTATCACGTGTGGAGATCAATGGCTTTCAAGCCAAATGATCAACCTTATGGCCACATTCATGGCATAGTTTGTTCAAATGATCTCATATTGTGCACAAGGGTGCATATTGGAATGGCAAACAATGTTGCCTAAGGAAGTTTTCTTTTTCTTTGGATGAAAGAACCATTTTCCATTTTTTGAATGCCCAAAAGGAGGTTTTTTTGTGAAGGACTCCCAAATAATTGTTGCAAAATTGGACCAAATAATTTTTCTAAAATACTAGGACATATTTAATGCACAATTGACCAAATGGTTGGGTGTAAGAAGTTTTTATCCACCTCTGGTGAAAAAGAGAAATTCCCGCCGATTCAGTTGGAAGCGGGTCCAATTTGAACTGTAGTTGGCTCGTAGTTTGTTCTTTATTTTTTACAAAAATCATTTCTAGGTACATAAGTATCTATTTAATAAGAGAAACACCAAAAAAATTCCAAGATTCAACCACTAGCTAGGAACGGTCATTCCCGCCGTTTTAACCGCATTTTGAAACGGGCATAAAAAATTCAAAAAAATTCAAAAAATTTGGAAACCTTCACATTGTGTCATTATATGTGGCCAAGTTCCCAGGAAAAATAATAAACTTGTAATACGGCAATTATTGTTAAAAAGTGTTCTCAGAAATGAGCTATCATGCGTGAAGATTCATGGCTTTCAAGCCAAATAATCAATCTTATGGCCACATTCTTGGCATAGTTTGTTCAAATGATCTCATATTGTGCACAAGAGTGCATCTTGGAATTACAAACAATGTTGCCTAAGGGAGTTTTCATTTTCTTTGCACGGAAAATACATTTTCCATTTTCCGAGTGCCCGGAATGAGTTTTTTTGTGAAGGACCTACCATATATTTGTTGCAAAATTGGACCAAATCAAATTTATAAATTACTAGGCCATATTTGATGCACAATTGAAAAAATGGTTGGGTGTCAAAAGGTTTGATCCACCTCTGGTAAAAAAGACAAATTCCCGCCGATTCAGTAGGAAGCGGGTCAAATTTGAACTGCAGCTGCCTCATGTTTACTATTTTTTTTTCCAAAAATCATTTATAGTTACATAAGTACCTATTTAATCATAAATACATGGTTTGGTGGCGATACGTCGAGGTTTGGGCGGTGGCCGAGGCCCCCAACTCTAGAGCGTGTAAACTCGCATGCCCGCCACGTGGTCACCGCATGACCGTGGCGTTGCCATGTGTTCTGGGCAGCCTAGGCATGTCTAGTGGGTTGGGCACTCCCCAGGTAGGTTCTAGGAAGAAAATTACAACATAAGATTCTCATGAGGAGACCGATCGATGCTCAAACATGAATTAGCAGTCAAGTGTTTGATTAGCGGTACGGGAAATATACATGGCTAATGGGCGTGAGTTTTGGCTGAGGATGATCAGTTACTAAGAAGACCGTATTCACAAATTTTCATCTCAAAAGGAGGAGCCTAGGTGGTACTTGCTTTGCAAACTACCACACTAGACATAAATACGAATGTTGAAGCTCGGCTCAAAATAATGAATGGATTGAGATGGCATTTGGTGGAGGATGGTTATTTGGCATAGGAAAGCACTGTAGAAAATGGATACTATTTGGACATGCCAAAGTGGTACTTCCTTCACAAACTGTTGTTCTGAACAGAATAGGAAAACGAATATTTTTGAATTATTTTTGAACTAGGGAAGGAAGGTTTGTACATATTTGACGAAGATATGACCCAAAGAATTTATGAGATTTTTTCGGAATTTTGGGAATGACAGAAATATAGGTTAACAACTAGAAAACTGCCACATGGACATGACACATAGGCAAAACTGATGAGGTGGCGCTTAGTCATAGCAACCCACCACAATTTACAAGGCTATGACCATCTATATTGGTCGTTAACAACTAGAAATAAGGCAGCGGACTAGCGCTATTTTCTTTATGACCATTTCATGTAAGGAAATTACGACCTTTCTGACCAAAATGGTCGCAATGGTTTAGGGTTTGGAGCCCCCCGAACAGCTTTTGACCAATTGGTCTGAAATGGTCATAGATCTATGACCATTTCTTCCAGGGTCACTGGCAGAAGGTTATAGTTGACATATTTCTTGTAGTGCTTGTTATCAAGGAAGGTATCACCTCCGGAGGAGCTCAGGCACCCAGGCCAAACACTCCGGCTGGGCGGCTTTACCATGATCGCCCGTGCAGCCGTCAAGCCGACGATGACTACTCAGATCATCGAAAATCGTCTATGCATCAACTACGAATACTTCAAACGGGTGGATCCAGCGGAGTTGTCGTCTTTAAACGAACTCCTGGATCGCATCGCCGCCGTGAGGGTCTCCACAGACTACGATCGGATTGGGCTTAAACCCGATCAGATAGGGTCTCCACAGACTACGAAATGAGTTTTTTTGTGTGAAGGACCTCCCAAATAATTGTTGCAAAATTGGACCAAATCAATTTTCTAAAATACTAGGACATATTTAATGCACAATTGAACAAATGGTCGGGTGTAAAAAGTTTTGATCCACCTCTCGTGAAAAAGACAAATTTTTGCCGATTCAGCTGGAAGAGGGTCAAATTTGAACTGTAGCTACCTTGTAGTTTGCTCTTTATTTTTTTCAAAAATCATTTCTAGGTACATAAGTATCTATTTAATCAGAGAAACACCAAAAAAATCCAAGATTCAACCACTAGTTAGGAACGGTCATTCCCGCCGTTTTGACCGCATTTTGAAACGGGCATAAAAAATTCAAAAAAATCAAAAACTTGGGAAACCTTCGCATTGTGTCATTATACGTGGCCAAGTTCCCAGGAAAGATAATAAAACTAGTAATGCGGCAATTATTTTAAAAAAGTGTTCTTAGAAACGAGCTATCACGTGTGGAGATCAATGGCTTTCAAGCCAAATGATCAACCTTATGGCCACATTCATGGCATAGTTTGTTCAAATGATCTCATATTGTGCACAAGGGTGCATATTGGAATGGCAAACAATGTTGCCTAAGGAAGTTTTCTTTTTCTTTGGATGAAAGAACCATTTTCCATTTTTTGAATGCCCAAAAGGAGGTTTTTTTGTGAAGGACTCCCAAATAATTGTTGCAAAATTGGACCAAATAATTTTTCTAAAATACTAGGACATATTTAATGCACAATTGACCAAATGGTTGGGTGTAAGAAGTTTTTATCCACCTCTGGTGAAAAAGACAAATTCCCGCCGATTCAGTTGGAAGCGGGTCCAATTTGAACTGTAGTTGGCTCGTAGTTTGCTCTTTATTTTTTACAAAAATCATTTCTAGGTACATAAGTATCTATTTAATAAGAGAAACACCAAAAAAATTCCAAGATTCAACCACTAGCTAGGAACGGTCATTCCCGCCGTTTTAACCGCATTTTGAAACGGGCATAAAAAATTCAAAAAAAATCAAAAAATTTAGAAACCTTCACATTGTGTCATTATATGTGGCCAAGTTCCCAGAAAAATAATAAACTTGTAATACGGCAATTATTGTTAAAAAGAGTTCTCAGAAATGAGCTATCATGCGTGACGATTCATGGCTTTCAAGCCAAATAATCAATCTTATGGCCACATTCTTGGCATAGTTTGTTCAAATGATCTCATATTGTGCACAAGAGTGCATCTTGGAATTACAAACAATGTTGCCTAAGGGAGTTTTCATTTTCTTTGCACGGAAAATACATTTTCCATTTTCCGAGTGCCCGAAATGAGTTTTTTTGTGAAGGACCTACCATATATTTGTTGCAAAATTGGACCAAATCAATTTTATAAATTACTTGGCCATATTTGATGCACAATTGACAAAATGGTTGGGTGTCAAAAGTTTTGATCCACCTCTGGTAAAAAAGACAAATTCCCGCCGATTCAGTAGGAAGCGGGTCAAATTTGAACTGCAGCTGCCTCATGTTTACTATTTATTTTTTTCCAAAAATCATTTATAGTTACATAAGTACCTATTTAATCATAAATACATGGTTTGGTGGCGATACGTCGAGGTTTGGGCGGTGGCCGAGGCCCCCAACTCTAGAGCGTGTAAACTCGCATGCCCGCCGCGTGGTCACCGCATGACCGTGGCGTTGCCATGTGTTCTGGGCAGCCTAGGCATGTCTAGTGGGTTGGGCACTCCCCAGGTAGGTGCTAGGAAGAAAATTACAACATAAGATTCTCACGAGGAGACCGATCGATGCTCAAACATGAATTAGCAGTCAAGTGTTTGATTAGCGGTATGGGAAATGTACATGGCTAATGGGCGTGAGTTTTGGCTGAGGATGATTAGTTACTAAGAAGACCGTATTCACAAATTTTCAGCTCAAAAGGAGGAGCCTAGGTGGTACTTGCTTTGCAAACTACCACACTAGACATAAATACGAATGTTGAAGCTCGGCTCAAAATAATGAATGGATTGAGATGGCATTTGGTGGAGGATGGTTATTTGGCATAGGAAAGCACTATAGAAAATGGATACTATTTGGACATGCCAAAGTGGTACTTCCTTCACAAACTGTTGTTCTGAACAGAATAGGAAAACGAATATTTTTGAATTATTTTTGAACTAGGCAAGGAAGGTTTTTACATATTTGACGAAGATATGACCCAAAGAATTTATGAGATTTTTTCAGAATTTTGGGAATGACAGAAATATAGGTTAACAACTAGAAAACTGCCACATGGACATGACACATAGGCAAAACTGATGAGGTGGCGCTTAGTCATAGCAACCCACCACAATTTACAAGGCTGTGACCATCTATATTGGTCGTTAACAACTAGAAATAAGGCAGCGGACTAGCGCTGTTTTCTTTATGACCATTTCATGTAAGGAAATTACGACCTTTCTGACCAAAATGGTCGCAATGGTTTAGGGTTTGGAGCCCCCCGAACAGCTTTTGACCAATTGGTCCGAAATGGTCATAGATCTATGACCATTTCTTCCAGGGTCACTGGCAGAAGGTTATAGTTGACATATTTCTTGTAGTGCTTGTTATCAAGGAAGGTATCACCTCCGGAGGAGCTCAGGCACCCAGGCCAAACACTCCGGCTGGGCGGCTTTACCATGAGCGCCCGTGCAGCCGTCAAGCCGACGATGACTACTCAGATCATCGAAAATCGTCTATGTATCAACTACGAATACTTCAAACGGGTGTATCCAGCGGAGTTGTCGTCTTTAAACGAACTCCTGGATCGCATCGCCGCCGTGAGGGTCTCCACAGACTACGATCGGATTGGGCTTAAACCCGATCAGATAGGGTCTCCACAGACTACGAAATGAGTTTTTTTGTGTGAAGGACCTCCCAAATAATTGTTGCAAAATTGGAACAAATCAATTTTCTAAAATACTAGGACATATTTAATGCACAATTGAACAAATGGTCGGGTGTAAAAAGTTTTGATCCACCTCTCGTGAAAAAGACAAATTTTTGCCGATTCAGCTGGAAGAGGGTCAAATTTGAACTGTAGCTACCTTGTAGTTTGCTCTTTATTTTTTTCAAAAATCATTTCTAGGTACATAAGTATCTATTTAATCAGAGAAACACCAAAAAAATCCAAGATTCAACCACTAGTTAGGAACGGTCATTCCCGCCGTTTTGACCGCATTTTGAAACGGGCATAAAAAATTCAAAAAAATCAAAAACTTGGGAAACCTTCGCATTGTGTCATTATACGTGGCCAAGTTCCCAGGAAAGATAATAAAACTAGTAATGCGACAATTATTTTAAAAAAGTGTTCTTAGAAACGAGCTATCACGTGTGGAGATCAATGGCTTTCAAGCCAAATGATCAACCTTATGGCCACATTCATGGCATAGTTTGTTCAAATGATCTCATATTGTGCACAAGGGTGCATATTGGAATGGCAAACAATGTTGCCTAAGGAAGTTTTCTTTTTCTTTGGATGAAAGAACCATTTTCCATTTTTTGAATGCCCAAAAGGAGGTTTTTTTGTGAAGGACTCCCAAATAATTGTTGCAAAATTGGACCAAATAATTTTTCTAAAATACTAGGACATATTTAATGCACAATTGACCAAATGGTTGGGTGTAAGAAGTTTTTATCCACCTCTGGTGAAAAAGACAAATTCCCGCCGATTCAGTTGGAAGCGGGTCCAATTTGAACTGTAGTTGGCTCGTAGTTTGCTCTTTATTTTTTACAAAA